>NC_142132.1:73033597-73336627 GCF_024610735.1 Ursus americanus
TATTCTGTGTGTCTGAACAAGTCTCACCCCTCACTGTGCTAGTAATAGTAACTTAGAACTTTCCATCATCCCTTGGACTTAGGCACATTCCTCTGAAACAGAGCATACCAAGTAGAGCGTGCTTTTTTTTTTTTTTAGTCTTAATTTTATTTAAAGAAATGAGATGGATATAAAACCTTCAAGCATTTTTTTTTAAGATTTTATTTATTTATGTGACAGAGAGAGAGACAGCCAGTGAGAGAGGGAACACAAGCAGGGGGAGTGGGAGAAGAAGAAGCAGGCTCCCAGCAGAGCAGGGATCCCGATGCAGAACTCGATCCCAGGACTCTGGGATCACGTCCTGAGCTGAAGGCAGACGCTTAATGACTGAGCCACCCAGGCGCCCCTTCAAGCATTTAGTTTAAGAAAATGCTGTATAATGAATACATGGCAGAGTGGTTTCTGAATAAGCACGATAGCCTCCCTTTAAGAAATGTTTGGTGTGAATCAGACAGAAGTGAGCTTCAGATGGGGGCAGGACAGAAAGCAGGCGGCTCCGCCCTCTGAGATGGATGTCAACATGAGCAGTGGCATTTGTACCCACCACGGAAGGGATGGTCCTGTATCTAAACTCAGACAAGCCTGGACCTCTGGTGCTGTCTTTGGAGTTAGAAAACTGCATTGACAGCAGGTTGGCTAGGATTAAAGGAACTCCAATGTTTAAACATGTAGAAGATGCAGAGATTCCATTTCAATAAGTGGTTGCCAAAGAGATACATGATGGTAGTTTCATATGTAAAGAAAGGACAGTTCGTGGCACCCACACTACATACAACTTAACTTCTCTGGGGCTTAGCCAAGTTCCAGAATGAATTTAAATGCCTCAAGATCAGAAGATGGGACTTTGTAACTCTGCTTCTGTCCTTTCACATCCATTATTTTTTCTCCTTTGAAAGATTGAGGGGGGTGCCTGGGTGGCTCAGTCATTAAGCGTCTGCCTTAGGCTCAGGGCGTGATCCCGGCGTTATGGGATCAAGCCCCACATCAGGCTCCTCCGCTGGGAGCCTGCTTCTTCCTCTCCCACTCCCCCTGCTGTGTTCCCTCTCTCGCTGGCTGTCTCTCTCTGTCAAATAAATAAATAAAATATTTAAAAAAAAAAAAGAAAGAAAGATTGAGGAAAATCTAATAAAAACACACTAAATACAATTCAAGGATAATTGAGAGTTAGAGTTGAAATGCAGCCTATAAATGTGGGACGAGAGAGCCAAGGAGATCCTTACACGGGGTCAAGAGAGTATGGTCATCTACAGCTTGGAACTAATGGAAAGTTCTGAGGGACATTATGGGGGTGAACAGCACTTGGAGGAGTTCTCAGGACTCAGAGAATAGCAATGGACTAGACTTTCAAAATCTGAGCACGTGGAATTGTTGACAAAGCTAAAACTGCAAAAACCCGAATGTCTCAAAATGAGCTAGAACTCTATAAGGTGTTTCCAAAAAACCCTGTAACTTCCAGAATAATGTTGAGACTATTTATAGGGTGGTTGGAAGTCCAGGAAAGGGCTGTTTTTCAGAGCAGACTGAGACCAAAGGCCAGTCCATGGGTCTGCTAAATCAGAGTCACACGGCGGCCATTTAAAAATAAAAATGCCACAGCCTACTCCTAATGATGCCAGGGCTGAGGTGACACCTGGAAATCTATCCATAAAAACACTTCTCAGGTGATTCTGAGGCTTAGCCAGCTTGCGGAATACTTTCTATACAACTCATAAATACAGAAAGATCTGTGTTTAATGATTCTAGATGACAAAGTGCAGGTGGGGAGAGAAGGGGGAATGAACTGAGACCATCTTGGCAGTTGGTAATCGTCAATCGCTGATTATGGAGACTTTAAAAATGCAGGACAGGAAAACAATTCTTGGCTGCACGTTCTTCATGCCCAGCATAGGTCACTGCAGTGATGCCTAGTGATGCCTAGTGATTTTCTCCAGACAAAGCCAGGAAATAGATCGTGTGCTGGCAATTCTAGCTGTAGCCGAAGTATCAGAATCAAGCCGTTCTCTATAACGCTCATATGCAGGCAGTAGAGATTTAGTTCTCAGACAGGATGTCATTAAAAGACACCATTTTTTTCAAAGTCTTTTATTGGCAAAAGATGAGCTTTTCAATATTATTAGGTAATAGCCTATGTATAGCTACTCCCTTGTTTTTGAGTACCTATAATCGCACGTGTCCTGGTAGGAGGAGGCAATGGGGGATTCCACTGTGAAGCACAGAAGGCAATGGAAGGACTGAGATGAGGGACAGAGATTTGGAGATGCGACTCTGCTGCCTTCGAAGAGGCAGAAAGGGCGCTGAGTGGAGAAATCCAGCTCTGAGAACAGGAGAGGCAAGGAAGCTCTGGTTCCCAGAGCCTCTGCTGGGAGCCCTGCCCTCTGACACCTGCCCTTGGACCCAGCCAAACCGATCTCTGACTTCAGATTCCAGAACCACAAAAGAACATATTTGTGTTGTTTTAGGTCACCAAGTTTGAAGAGATTTCTTATAGCTGCAGTAGGGAACAAATAAAAACCCTTGAATATAGTTGACTCTGCGGAGTAAAGGCCAACGCGTTCTTGATATCAAGACACGGGTCTTCAGAGGTGCATTCTGACCCAAAATGTAGGGAATTCCCCCTTTTGTACTTTTCACTCTGTGACCTCAACGGCTAGAGTTTCAGGCATTGTTGAGCCGTGTAATTTGGTTTATAAATGTATTCCACAGAGTGACTCAATCCTGGATAGATCAGGTCAGAGTTAGTGGTATCTTTAGCAATTAGCAATCAGTTAATTTCTCAGTACTTACAGAGCTGTACTGTGTGCCAGCAGGAGCATAGAAATTCACATCCCACAGTCTCCCCAGTCATGGAAACAGTATCTTCAGTGATAGGAAACTCGCTACATCACTACCTGTTTTATTGTAGTGAACTGTAATTAGTAATAAAAGTTTCCCACCCACATTTTCCTTCTTACACTTACCAAAATTTAATCCTGGTTTTGTCTCATGGAATTCTCCAGAAACCTACCATGTTCTGGGTTTGATCCATGGAGTATCTGAAAACTTATGTTTGCATTGAGTTACCTCTTCCCTTGACAAATTTCTAGTTCCTTTCACCTCTCCTTTCAGCCGGGCTGTGCACTCTGAGAGCTGCGGGGGAGGGCTTCGCATCCTGCCCTGGGAGCTTCTCACCTGTTCTCTCATCAGAAGTCAGACCACAGGGGCGCCTGGGTGGTGCAGTCGTTAAGCATCTGCCTTCGGCTCACAGCGTGATCCCAGCGTTCTGGGATTGAGCCCCACATCAGGCTCCTCCGCTAGGAGCCTGCTTCTTCCTCTCCCACTCCCCCTGCTTGTGTTCTCTCTCTCTCTGGCTGGCTGTCTCTGTCAAATAAATAAATAAAATCTTAAAAAAAAAAAGTCAGACCACAATCCCAAGACGTATATTGTATGATAGGAAGAAATCAATATTGGTGTAAGAGGTAGGTGGGGAAAACCCCTAGTTACTACTTTAGAATGAAAGCCCTCCGTATTGAACAAAAATCCAGATTTCTCACCATGGGCAGACTTCAGGGATCTCTTCCCCCCTTCCCTTCTTAACTGCATTTCATGACACATCCTGCCAAACACTGCATTGCTAAATGAACTTAGTCTGCCAATTGCATCGTGCTCCCGCAAGCCAATATGTTTGGGGTCATACTTCTTCCTAGGCTTGTATCTTTTCTAATGAAAGATTCTTTTTTCAAGATTCACAAAAGTGACAACTGCTCTAGGGGGGTTCTCTGACTCTCCAGAGCAAAAAGTCCTCTTTTCCTCTTTTCCCTTAGCCTCATAGGTGTATCTCTGACCAAAGTTTGTGTGTGTGTCTGAGTCCTTCCTTAGACTGGTAACTTCTTTAAGGCAAAGACCATGCTTGTCTTTGTTCTCTAGATACTCCTAGGCCCTGGCACAGGGTGCAAGTTCAACAAATTATTGTTCAATAGATGGTCTCCCTTCACTGATCAATATATCAGAAGTGCAGCGTAAGTTCCTCTGGTAATGATTTTCACTTACCACAATTATAGCAATGAGGACAACTGAGGACAAGGGTAAGGCTCACTTATGACTTATGTCTTAAGATCAGAAGTGCCAAATCCAAGTTATTGGGACCACCTTGGACTACGTGACAAGGTGCTTTATCTGCTCTGACTCAGAAGATCAGGTCTCTTCATTTTAATTCAGTGCCTTCTTGACATTAGGAACTTGGGTTTATTTTCTCCCTTGTTGCCTCTGCAATCTGGCCCCAGTCCCTTGACTTATTTCTGACTGCCCTCTCCATTGTTCAGATAGGCCAGATGTTGGAATATGTCTCTATCTTGATGCTGCCACATGATGTGTTTTGTTGAATTTTTCATATTGTGTTGAATTGTTTGGCTTTCTTCATGTATTTCAAGTGTATGTACTGACGAGTGCTCTGTACGAGGCATACAAATAGCAGCACGCATGATAAATGTATACCGTGAGCAAGGCTAGGTTAACCCGGAAGTAGGGAGTCAAAGCAGAACTATGGTTCAAGAAACACATGGTTAGTCTGAAAGATGAGAACAAAGGTACCACTGAAGTCATGTGGGCAGGCCAGACTCAGAGTACACAAGAAATATTAGAGTGAGATCCACAGGCAGGTCAAAAGCCGTCAAGAGAGGAGCCACAAGAACCCAACGAACTGATATGTGGGAAGGCCTGCAGGTGGTTGGATCAGAGCCAGGGAGGACTTGGTTTTACCCAAGAATCTATAAACTCCTTGATACTCCTTGCATTAAATATTAACAAGTGGCATTACTTGGTAGCTTATAAACAGTGCAGACCCTTGGATCTCACCCCGGAACTAAATCACAACTGATATTTTAACAAGATCCCTGGATGATTTGCATGAGAACCACTGAACTAAGGTATTTCTCGCAGGCAAATTCTAACAAGTGAAAGTTTCTAGTGGGAGCATCTCATTGCGAAGATGTAAGGCTTATAAAGGACCTTTGTCTGGCAATCCTTCTCCATTAGAGCATTAGAAATCTGCTTCTGGGCTGATGGGAAAAGGGGGAAGAAAACCCCATATCCCGAGAGCATGTATTCTAGCCCAGGTGTTGGGCTGTGTGCTGGGAACACAGGAGTTAACAGGAGAATCCCTTTCCAGCCCCATGAAGACCACAGGCAATCGGGAAAAGATCTTCAATAAGTAACCATGGGACAGTGCAGGCAAAGTCGTGAGGGGAGAACAGGATGCTTTAGGAGCACAGCAGTGACGCCCACGTGTGCTCCTGGCCCTGCCCCAATGCTGTGGCCGCCATGTCGGGCACTTCCATCTGTCTGCACTCTGGAATCCCTGGCTTCCTTGCCCCTTGTCCAGGACTATTGTGACCACCTCTATTCCCGATTTTCTGCTCTCTCTGCTATGTGGAAATCCTTCTGTTTATTCTATGTTCACTCTTCATTGCATTAGTTCATTGTCTGCCCCAGACCGTCTCACCCCCAGCCTATGACGTCCTATTCCACTGAGCCCATTCTCATTACCTCAGCTGTCTTTAAACATCCCTTCATATTTTCCTCTTTGCTTGTTTTCCTCCCATTCTAGAGCCAGAGGTAAGCTCCTTCCTTTGCAGGGCTGGCCTCCTCACCTGAGCCTCCTCCAAAGCCCTGTGAACTTTCCCATTAACTTTCCCGCCCCCCTTGGTACCATCAGTCTGCTCCTCCGTGTTCACTTCTTCCCAGGCTTGCCTGTGCACAGATGCTGGTCCCACCTACAGATATTTTGAGCAGGTCTTGAGCTTCCCTCTATCTTTTATTCCACAAAAACTTCCTTACACCAAACTTTTTGTCCATTGGAAATGCATTTGGAATTTAGGACAGGGGCCACAAAATATATCTGTGTTTCTATTTCTTCACCACCAAGATTTATTCCCCTCTTCTTGTCTTCTGACTATTATCATCAGTATTAGTCACGGGATTGCCATCAGCCTCCCTCTCTCTGCTCTGTCATTGTGGAAAACATCTCCAGACAGTCATGTGTCTCTTCCAAGAACCTTGGCCTCCCACAAGCAAACCCCACTTCTACCACATATGAGTCATGTCAGATGGGTGACACACCTAGCCATTCACCCTCAGATCCCATCCCTGTAATAGTAGGATAATAATTATGCTTGTGTCATTTGGTCACTATAAGGGTTAAGTTAATCTTTTTAAAGAGTTTAGCAGATTAATGTACAAAGTAACTACTCATAAATGTAAGCTATTAGTAATTTTTAGCCAACCCCTATCTCGTATTGAGGTAAGTCGAAGGTGTGTAGGTAAGTCAAATCATTAATCCTGTGTCCCACATGTAATTCATAATCAGTGGGAGGGATCGGGCTGTCTTCAGGTGGACTCTACAGATACTAGGATCATGGTACTTGTCTCTCTCAGACTAATTCATGGTGCGTGAAGTACAGCTATTACCTTCTTTTTATAAAGTCACTGTAAGTATTAACTGGGAAGTTGTGTGTCCAGCACTGAGCAGAGTGCATGATAGGCATGTAAATGTTGGGTGCTCCCATCCTCATCAACCCTGCCATCATTCCCGACCCCTGGCACCATCTCACAGAAAGGTTTTCTTGTGTGGGATCTCCCAGTAAGCAAAGCAAGTGGCTCATTTTTAGTCAACATCAGTGACTTCCTTTTTGAAAATCACTTAGGATTGGTTTCAACTCCCACTTTCCATTTCCTTCTTTTCTGACTTATCTTCCTCCTTTCATCTCTTATGTAATCATTTCCTGCAATTCTTCAAACTTTTTATCTCAAAAATACCACCTATTTCTAGGCTTTGATATTTCCATATACATTATTCATACTTCTGCCCTTGATCCCTATCCTAAGGACTACAAACATTTCTAAATCCATGCAGGAATTTTCCTTCCGCACATCTGATAAGCTCTCCACACTAAACACCTCATTTTACTAAAACACCCCCCCCCAAGGCTTCTGTTTACTTTTTCAAAGCCATCATTATCCCAATGCTTCTAATTTTTCAATATAATCATTTGATCAATCCCATTGACTATTCCCCTACACCGTCTCCTGCATGCCTCCATTTCCGCAGTCTGACTAACAGCAAACAGAGGATCCCAGCCAGTTAGGTGACAGAGAAATGCGGGACCGTGCACAGGTCCCCAGCCCTCCCTCAGCGCGCGCTGAAACCGCATCCGCAGGTGAGAGCTGCCTGCAGGGAGGAAGAAGGCACAGCAACCATCATGACCCATCGCCATGATGGAAACCAGGAGTTTAAAATCAAATATGCACAGTCTGAAATGTTGGCTCCATCCTCCATGCTGCTTCCACATGTGCTATTGGGAGAAAGTTATTAATCTTTCTTACTCTTATTTTCTCATCTGGAAATTGGAAATTCTAGTAATTCTTAACTCATGAGGATGTTATGCAAAACAAAATAATCAAGGGTTTGTTGCATAACCTGCTTTCGACAAATGGGAGCTATTATGATCACGACGACACTTACTTTACTGATTGTTTAAATGATTATGTAAGTCGTATGTATGTTTACAGATTTAGCCTTTATTTTAATTCCCACCCTCACCCGGGTTAGAAGAATGGGGTTTTTGCTGCCACGTTTCTGTGGGTGTAAGGTAGGGTATCCTATCTCAGATTTATTTTCTGATCTGATAAAATTTCCAAGAGTACCAGCTGACATTCTCTCATGCCTCTTTCCACAGATAACTGTCCTCATTCCCAGGCATGTTGGGAGAACATCAGCCTCCTAAATGCTAGCACAACTCGGGTAAAGACCTTGTGTGTGACTTCCACCGGTAGATAAGACCTTGAACGGGTGTTGGTAAAATGGCAGCAAAGATGTCATTTCTACTTCAACATTGAAGTCTAGAGACACTCTCAGAGAAGACAGTGGGTGGCATGGGGCAAGTGGATTTTTCCAGAAAGCAGGCAAATGATAAACATAAGATGCTCTTTGCTGGTCTGATAATTTTCAACTCACTAAAACCTATGGTGCTATAAAGACTTGATGTCAAGCATAAGACTGAATCACTTTTTCAAGTTTCCAGAATTTCATAAAGCATCACATGAGGAGTCTGGGTTCTAGAACCATCTGGGTTCATGTATCAAAGCATATTGTATGTACATACCTCCAACTGTGTTTTGAACACAGCTTTTACGCACTTAGCAGAAGGGCATCTCACTTCACTTAGTTATTTTTTAGACTAGTAGTGATCTTACATTATCCTATAAATTATAATAAACAGGAAATAGAAACAATAATAAACATAACTGATTTGTCCTAGATACACAACTATGACCAAACATTAATTCATTTTAGGCTATTCACATTCATCCTGGCGAATATTACTTATAACTGGTCATCTTGAAGTAAAGTGACAGGAAACAATATATTAAGAATAGCAATACTCTTGTTAAATATAACAAAATATAGTGTATGGATTAAAAAAAGCAAAAGTCAGTAACTTCAGTGAATTTGAGAATTTTATTTGGTTTATTTTTGGGAAAATCATTCAAAGTAGATATATGATTTCATATATTTTTAAAACTGTAATTAGGTGATTAGATATTGAAATTTTTATGGAGTCTATGCTGAGTACATTCTGTCGTCTATGAAGATAAACAACATGCAAACTCTGCCATCAAGGAAATTTTAATCTATTTGTGATATCAGTACATACAGTCATAAATTTAACAACATGAAAGTTAAATGATAATATTTGGTAATACTTCTATACATGCCTGTATAATGAAAACTAAATGCCTAGTGAAAAATAAAAACCAATATTATTAGCCCCGTGATTTCAGAAAGAGAATGCGTGTCCTTCCCTTGGCAGATGGCCCACGTGGGGAATGAATGATGTAAAATGCTGGATAGATGAATAAACATCAAACTGCAGAATAATATCTAGAATGTGTTTTTTTCCACAAATAAACCAAAACATATATATTTTTAGTTATACTAAGTCAGGTATAAGTAAGATAATTTTCATGTTTAATATAGCATTAAGAGTTTTTTTTCCAATTTCTAAGTTCCAAAAATTGTTATCCATCCCTAAGTAAACCATAAATAGGATGGTTTGTTATTAAAGAGCACCGAGTCTGTGGAAATCCTTGTGTGAGGCTGTGAAGATATGAGTGAGGAGACAGACACGTCCCCTATGAACTTGCCACTCTACAATGGAAGGCAACTGGACATGTGGTTTGAACAATGTTTGATCTCATGGAGGAAAATAAATGGCTTATGTTCATGGATGGTAGGTGTAGACAGCTTTGTGTGAGGAGAATCAGGGAAGGCCCCCTGCGGTTGAGTAAGAGTCAGCAAGGAAATGCAGAAAACATGGCGGGAGAAGACCATGAGCAAAAGCCCAGAGACTAGACAGCAAGAACAGTGTCATGAACTAATGGGGTTAGAAAGACAATCGATACTTTTAACATTCTTGTGGACATGTTGAAAGGAAAATATATATCCTGAAATAAAGCAAAATGTGAGAGATTTGCCCCTCATTTGTTTAAAAATGTGTTTAAGAGAGCTAAATGGAAAGATTCTTAATTTATTACTGAGTGGATAAAAAAGTTGCTACAGGCTGTCAACCACCACGGTGAGTCAGACCCAATGCCTGCTGAGGAGGACCCTGGGACACAAATGACCACTGATGTGATTTTATTTATATGAAATGTCTGGAATAAGCAAATCCGTAGAGACAGAGTAGTGGTTACCAGTGGTGGAGGCAATGAGGCAAAGGAAGTTAATACTAACTAGTACCCGATTGCTTTCACTTGGTGTGTTTCTGAGGCTTATTCCTGTTTTAGCATGTACCATGTATTATGTGTGTGTGTGTGTGTGTGTGTGTGTGTGTGTGTGTGTGTGTGTATTTGTAGCATGTAGCAAGCATAAGGTCGATTCTACCTTTTAGCAGTTAGGATAATGCTGCTATGAACATTAGGGTACAAGTTTTTGTGTCGACCTATGTTTTCAGTTCTCTTGAGTATATATGTAGGAGTAGAATCACTGGGTCATGTGGTGAATGCTTAACTTTTTGAGGAACTACAAAACTCTTTTCCAAAGAGGCTGCTTACATTCCCACCAACATTCCCACCAACAATATATGAGGGTTCTGATTTCTCCATGTCCTCACCAACCTCGTCACTGTTCTTTACGACTCTAGCCATCCAAGTGGTTGTGAATTGGTATCTCATTGTAGCTGTGAGTTTCATTTCTCTAGTAATGAAGGATGAGTATCTTCTCGTGTGCTTATTGGCTGTTAGCATATCATCTTTGGATAAATGTCCACTCTGATCCTTTGCTCATTTTTTAATTGAGTTACTTGTCTTTTTAATTGTTGAATTGTAAGAGGTCTGCACACATATTCCAAACTCGAGTTCCTTCTCAGGATATGATTTGCAAGTATTTTCCCCCATGCCGTGGATTGTCATTTCACATTCTTGAATGGGTCCCTTGAAGCACAAGTGTTTTCAATATTGATGAAGTTCAATTTTTCTAAGTTTTCTTTCATTTCTTGCACTTTCACTATGATATCGAAGAAATTATTTCCTAATCCAAAATTATGAAGATTTATCCACATGCATTCTTCTGAGAGTTATAGTTTTAGCTTTTACATTTAGGTCTTAGGTCCACTGGAGTTAATTTCTGCATTTGGTGAGAAGTGGGCATCCAACATCATTATTTTGCATGTGGATTTTCAGTTTCCCAGTGCTATTTGTTGAAAAAAGCATATTTTTTTCAAGTTCGAGCAGAAAACTCAAAAGTTTTCTGCTTGAACTTGAAAAAAATGCATTATGAATAGACTTGTTTCTGAAATCTCAGTTCTGTTCTGTTAATGAACATGGTTTCCATTAACCAGTAATACCCAGTCTTGATTACTGCAGCAGGTTATTAAATTGGGTATTGGAAGTCCTTTAACACTGTCCTTTTTAAGATTGTTTTGACTATTCTGGGTCTCCTGTCTTTCCCTATGAATTTTATTTTTTTTTTTAAAGATTTTATTTATTTATTTGACAGAGAGAGACAGCCAGTGAGAGAGGGAACACAAGCAGGGGGAGTGGGAGAGGAAGAAGCAGGCTCCCAGCGGAGGAGCCTGATGTGGGGCTCGATCCCAGAACTCCGGGATCACGCCCTGAGCCGAAGGCAGACACTTAATGACTGAGCCACCCAGGCGCCCCTTTCCCTATGAATTTTAAGGCCAGCTTGTCTACTTCTGCAAAAAATGCATTTGAGATTCATGAATCATATGTTTCACTTTAGTTGACAGCTTTTCTGTTAGCTTGTTTTGTTTTTCTCTTTGTGTGTTGAGACCTTGAGAGAAGTCATTGGCACCCACCAACGTGATTCGCCCGTGATCCTAGCATAATGCCTGGTACGTATAGCAGTTATTCAATACGTTGTTTTTGAGTTGAGTTTATCAAAGTGGGATAATTCGACTATTGGAGTAAAAAATAAAGATTTATTACTATATCAGCTTATGCTGTTATTGTTTAAGAAACTAATGGAATTGAGCCACTGCTCTGAATATTTTAGCAAATTTACTTCAATTCACTTTCAACATTATACAGCATTATTTAGAAACTGACAGGTTATGTTCATATGTATTTTGTTTCTGCAGAACTGAAGCCCAAATCGGGTAAGTGGACAGTAAGGGGCCACAGGTTAAGCAGTCATGAAGCTGAGCCTAGAAGTCAGCATTTTTATTGCACAAACTTCTCTAACTGAAGGTTACAGTTTATAACCGAAAATTTCCAGATCAAACAGGATTCCTGTAATAAATACAATTTGTATTCTCCTTGGAGGAAATTTCATCTAAAACTGTTAAAAGCCCTTTTGGAGCAGACTTCCTTTGCCTCTTTTCAGAAAAGTGACAGTTCATGTTGAACAATCATCACATGCGGTAAATTCAGAGGCACCGCCAGCAGCCACCCCGCCTTCTGTCCTGCTGCTCAGGGAGGAAGGGGTGTATCTGATGAGTTCTGCTTGGTAATGCACTTGTATGTCTGTAGTTCTTGTAGGACAGGGATTTTTTTTTTTTTTTTTTTGCAAGGGATCATTTGAAAAGGTTAACTTTGGATTTCAGAGATTGTAATTTATTATTATTAAATTATTAATAAATACCCAGGGTCTAATTTTCACCTCTGCTAATGAACAAATATATAAGTTTTGCACTATTGAACATGGATTTGCAAAGTACGTCTCCAGCTGGAGGCTCTGATTTAAATAATTGCTTTACGTTTTACTGAATCCAAAGATTAATCTTATGGAATGAGCTCACTAACATGAAGCTCAAAATACTGTCTCAGCATCTCGACTGCTTCTTTTTTTTTTTTTCCCCAAAGGATAGTTATGTAGTGCAGAACTGAAAAATGATATTAAGGGGGATATTACAGCCCTGAGGTCTCTCTTCTCTCATAAAGGAAGCATCTGATTTTTATAATCCTAGAATGTTAGCTTCCCATGTCTAAATATACACACACACACTTTTATTTTGAAAGTGAAAAATTAAGATTTTAAGTGTATGAGCTTATTAGAATGAACATGAAGTTTGTTCCCACCATCCCACCAAGAAAAACCCTGAAAATGAATTCGACTAAAAGTAACTCTATAGGAAGTATTGGCTCGACTAGAGCCTAGGCTTTGTCTCACCTGTGGCAGCTGCCCTATGAGAAATTGCATGGACTTCTGTTTGTTTGCACGTTCATTCCAGGACTGTCATGGGGAAATAGTCTTAAAAGTCGAAGCATAAAGTTTAGTAACTTTCCAAACAGTCCGGAATATTTCACCGGAAAAGCAGCTGTGAAGTGATAGAAGAAAACGAGTTGCTTGGTCTCTTTATTTCTAGTTAGACCCAAATGGATATGGCTCAGTGCCTCAGAAAGAACTTGGTGACTCTGGTTAGTGGCGTCTGGACGTCAGCTATCCCGGCCTCTCTCTCTGCCACCGGCTGCCTGGTCACAGGACATCTGTGTTTCTGGGGTCTTCAGAGCAGGTGATCTAGTGGCTATCATTTCTTTCTTTTTTAAACAATTTTATTTGTTTATTTATTTGAGAGAGCGAAAGAGAGAGAGAGAGCACACAAACAGCAGGAGCAGCAGAGGGAGAGGGAGAAGCAGACTCCCGGCTGAGCACGAGCCGGATGTGGGACTCGATCCCAGGACCCCGGGATCATGACCCGAGCCGAAGGCAGATGCTTAACCGACTGAGCCACCCAGGCACCCTGAAGCTATCATTTCTAATTACACTATTAGAACATTAAAATTAACCTCTATTTGTAACCAGCTCCATTAATTTCTTGTGTATAACCTTAGAAAAATTACTGGAATCTTAAGACTCCATTTCTTCCTTTGTTAAATGTGGATGATGAAGTCGTTGGTCTGTGAGAGCAGGTTTGGGGTTTCTCTCCCAGTGTGGCGCGGACCAGTTCTTACATCTACGAACAAGTTTCTTAGCTTCTGTGTGCTCCAGATTCTGCAAGAGGATACAGCACAAGTACTCTCCCGTAGAGTTGGTGTGATGATTAAATAAGCTGGTGGTTAAATAAGCTGGTGTGCATCAAGCTTTCCAAATTTTGTATGAAATGTGAATAAATGTAACTCATTGTTACCTATTTGAGTCAATAAAACAGCTAATAGATATGAAGCATCCAGCCCAGTGCCTGGTTCATAATAAATGCATTAGAACTATTAACTGTCATTATTATCAGATTTTCTCTATTGACTATCTTTGGTATTCTTGATAGTATTAAAAACAAATAAAATATTCCATTTGGGGAAAAAAAAGTACTTTTAACAAATAAAATTCTAAAAGATGGTGATTGAATTAAAATTCCATGTTAAGGGTATATTGATGTCTAAATAAGGTTTAACACATCACATGCCCCTGGGTGTTATATGCAACTGATAAATTATTGAATAGTATATCTGAAACTAATGATGTGCTATATATTGGCTAATTGAATTTAAATAAAAAATAATATATTTATAAATGATCACAGGATAATTTATTATCTCCCAGAAACTGTGAGATAATAAATGCTTGTAGTTTTAAGCTGCAAAATAAATAAAGTTTAATATCCACATAAAACCTTGATATAATTAGATATTATTTTCTCCTGTTCAACAATAATACAACTTAATTCAATTCTCTGATTATTTTTTAGCTATTGTTAATTCCCATCCCTTTGTTTTCTAATGTTTTATTTAGAAAACTATGCCAATATTTTCTATTTTCCTTCTGTAGAGTTAGGACAACCTATCCCAAAACTGATTTTTCCTTTGAAAGAAAATCTTCAGTATTATATTTTATGAAACAAATTCTTCAAATCTTTGTTATTGTTACTTTCATATTCTACTTCTCTTTTTTTCTTTCTTACCTAAAACGAAGTGTTAAAATTAGGCTCTTAATCATAGCTATTACCATACCTGATTATTTAAGATAAATAGACAAGGATGACATGTTTAAGTGATAGCCATTGTAATTAAAACAAATGGATCCTCCACGGTAACTTCATCTTTAGTCAAAGAAGCGTCTTTGGAGCTGATTCAAGAGACAGTCCTTTGCCATTAAAGGTCTTTCCTCTTCTGTTTCTAAATTCATTTCTCTGGGGCGCCTGGGTGGCACAGCGGTTAAGCGTCTGCCTTCGGCTCAGGGCATGATCCCGGCGTTCTGGGATCGAGCCCCACATCAGGCTCCTCCGCTATGAGCCTCTGCTTCTTCTTCTCCCACTCCCCCTGCTTCTGTTCTCTCTCTCGCTGGCTGTTTCTATCTCTGTCAAATAAATAAATAAATAAAATCTTAAAAAAAAAAATAAATTCATTTCTCTTTCTCTATCCTCATTTCAGGAGAACTTCTTATAATGGTGGCCGTTTTAGTGTAGATGTGGTTGACACAATCTAGAGTCTCGAGTGAGTCTGGCACAGCTGGGTCAAGGCAACAGACCCCATCGGTTCTGCTCCAAGCGTGGTCCTCGGCCGGCGGCTATGAGCTGCCTGCTGCCGCCACACGGTAGGTAAGGGTTGATCTCAAGAACGAAAATCAGCTTCATCACGAACAACAGGTAAGCTTAGTGCACAAGGCTGTCTCAGTGGAGGAAATACTACGTTGATTCTCGTTATCCACAAAGGTTGAGAATTACTGATACAAATCACACTCTCTTGGCTAAGATCACAAGCCATTTTGGCAATGCACCAAAGGGTAAAGTTTTTATTGTTTTTTGTTTTGTTTCTTGGTTTTAGTTCAGTCAGGGTCACGGCCAGACTCACGACTTCACGTGAGCAGAATTAAGTGAACAACACGAGACAGGGGAGCTCCCGGGCTGTCCCCAGTGGGGGAAGTGCTTCCAACTCCGCAGCCTGAAAAGTCAGGGACAGGGAGATCTAGGGCTAGAACTGGGGCCAGAGTAGATGGGTCACATTGACTGGGCTAGTGGCTGTGGGCAAAGGAGGGAAGCCACTGTGACCAGCAAGCCAGCAGTCAAGGGCGAGGGAAGTGTCTTCAGTGTTCTCTACCACATTACAGGGATGTTTGGGGGATCATAGGTCGTGAAGGGGATCTGACTCATCATAAAATATTTGTCAACAACAGAGAGCTTACTGAACCCCTCCATCTGGGATTTTTAATAATGTACATGGAAGATCAAAGTGGGCTTTGAAACACCATCATAAGTGCAGCAAACACTACCAGCTAGATGTCCCCCAACACTCATCCTTCCCTGTTCCCTTGTAAAGTAGAAACACCATGTTTTAACTGAGCAAGTGGCTACTCGTGTACTCTCTAGCTCTTCTGGACCTCCTTGGTAATCGGTGTTTCCATGTAGCTGACTTCTGTCCAGGTGAGTGTAAACTAAAGCAGTATGTGTAAATTTAGACCGATGTCCTTAAAAAAGGAGGGGGGAAGCTTACCACCCAGCTTCTGTTTCTTCCTTATTAGGGCCTGCGTATGCGTGTGGCTGTGCGGAGCCAGCTCAGAGCATGTAGACCAGGAAAACACCCCTAGAGGGCTGCAGGACAAGAAGGAAGGGGCTCTGTTCCCAGGGTCCTTCCAGAACAAGAGCCCCATCAGTGTGTGTGTGTGTGTGTGTGTGTGTGTGTGTGAGAGAGAGAGAGAGAGACAGACAGAACTAGACAGACAGAGGGTGGGCAGAGGCCAGGGTGGGCATGGGGGACAGAGAAAGAGAACTTCTAACCTGTTAAGCCACCATTAGCTGGTGGTATGTTAAAGCAGCCAAACACATGGAAACACATGGTTTCCAACAGCTGGAATGCTTGGACTAAAAACACGTAATTATGAGCACCAAAGAAAGTTTCGGGGGCAACATCATACAGTCAAAAGCTTGCACTCCAGGACCAGCTAAGAGGAATCTGGAACTTGGGTCTATATCCGCTGTGTTGCCTTTCTTTAACGACTTAACCTTTCTGCAACTCAGTTTCCTCCTCTGGTAAATGAGGGGCAAATGCCCCAAAGTGTCGTGAGGAAAATTAGCTAACACATGGAAAGTCGTAATCACAGCGAATGACTCATCAAACCCACTAGTGTTACTTTCATTAGCATGAACCAAGTATTTTGATTAACCGATTATTATTTATAATGATGAGTGATATTGCGTCTCTCCATTCGGCATGCTTAACATGGAATTGCTGTAAACACATCGTGAAATACAAATCTTCTCAGAAGACACTAAGAATTTCATAAGGAAAACAAGAAGATAGGCAGGTGAGAAGGAAAGAAGCCTTCTTTAGTTCCCCTAAGACATACTTTAGAAGATAATGTGGGAGGCACAGCACCAAACAAGTGTCAAGCACACAGTGATGTGGCAGGTGCCAAGGTCACACCGAAGGCCTCAGAGACAGGGGTGCCTCCCGACGGACATTACACCAGACAAGGGCCTGAGGTAAAGAGACCTTAAAATCTGTGTGCTTTCTGCCAGCAAACCTCCTAAAGAGAGTTTTGTAAACCACAGCAGGCCAGCTGTTTTCAAGGAGGAAGGGCGATTCCCTAACGCTCTGCATGATGGCAGGTCACATGTGTATGAGGCTCTGAGGACCAGCTGATTCCAGAAGTCACCCGGATATTTGCTGTTCACTGAGCTGGGGCTCCTTCCCGCGAACTTTCTGGAGCTTGAGGTAACCAAAGCAGATGAGACTCGGTAACAGAAAAGCGATGAATTCCAGACCATTAGTACCATAGCTGGTGAAGCCTGCATGGGGCCCAGGGGTGTGGACCCAGGTACAGGACAAGTAAGCCCAGAGCGAAAGCCATGAACGTGTGTTTCCTGTAATCATAATATGTAAGGTTTACCTGCCTCCTTTTCTAAGAATTCTTTTAATTCTTAAGAAAATTAACTGAGAAATAGACTCACTATTTCATAATCAGAAGATGCTTTGAAAACCATTCAGAATCCTGCTTTGCCCCTCGCCCATACTGGTCTCCATTTTACAGACACAGAAGGGGAGGGTGAGGAAGGATACACTGCTTGTTAGTCACACAGCCAGGCCCTCAAAGCACCAGGACCAACGTCCATACACGACCATACAGCAGTATTCCGAATTTGAATTATTGAGCAATGATGAAAACGCATTTTCAGAGGGATAATTTCAAATAGCAGTTTCTATGTCCTAGACTTTCTACTCTTTCCAAGAATAAGACAAAAAGGCATTTAGAACTATACAGCATCATTTGACAGAGGACTCTAGATCCACAGATTTTGACGGTATGGTAATAATAGTGGTAATCATGATATAAGAGAGCTTAATACCAACAATATAAGGGTACTCATGCATTTTGAAGCTGGGACCACTGGAAATGCTTATTGGAAAGAACTGGGAATGGGAATTGTGTAAATAGTTAAAATTTAAAAAGCCAGGACATACTTTTTTTCTTTAATGAAAATCATTGAAAGATAGTATTGAGATCCTCTGTAGTAATTTTATGAGGAAAATGGTAAATTAGCTCCACGTAGAATTTGCCTTTAGTCTGGGAAATTTCCAGGTGGGAAACAGTCATGTTCATAAGGCTAATAAAGAGAGAAGAAAACAGTCAAAATATAACCTAGACCCTGGTGGAGGAGTTCCTACGTGTTGTAATACATCGAAAATGAGTCAAAGAAGTTTCAATCGTCTTGAAAGTTAAGATGTTGAATGAGACATACCCAGAAGGTAGTTGACCTCAATCTTGCATGCATTAAATACAGACCAGAGTGTTAGGGTCCCACTGAGTTTGGGAAGAATTATTAATGTGTAAGTGTTCTCCACCCTCCTTCTCTCCTATTAGCTGAGTATAATTCATTCGTTGCCTGCTGAGCTTCTCCCTCTTCCTCATGATATGCAAATAATTCTGACTTGGAGGTTGAATGATAACCACACAATGGGTAAAAAAAAAAGAGAAAACTCTTTCGCTTCCTCTTTCTCTTCATTTTTCTTTCTCTTTCTCCTTTTGTATCTTTCCATTATCATCTCCCTGAGCAATGTAAGCCACTGGGTAGGGCCAACCAAGACACGTGATTGCACAGAATCAGAGAGGAGAATCAGAGCCCCAGCAAGTAGAGATGACCAACAGAGGGATGGATCCCGGATGCAGTGTAAAGCTCAAGGAGGGAAGAGCATCATGTAGGAGGGCTATCTGGCTCTAGAGTGTTGAACCTCAAGCAATGTGAGGAGGACACCAAGACAAAGATGAGTATAGCCCAGGACAGAGATTCCAGGAACGCACAGGAGGAAGTGATAACCATGCAGGAGGTGAGAGCAGTGGGAGAAGCCCAATTGTGGTGAAGAGGCCACCTCAGTGGAAGAGGATGTGTAGCAGCCAGGGGAGATTGGTTATATGCAGGAAATGTGATCAAATACATATATTAAGGACAGAGGAAGCCATATTCTCACTATCAGAGAATGGATGTACATATGTGGAAAGGAAGGAAACTAGGGCCAACCCTATTTGAATTGGAAGTGTCAGTATGAGCTCATGCTTTCAATAGGTAAGATAGAAGATAGATAGATGATAGATAGATAGATAGATAGATAGATAGATAGATCGATAGATCGATCAATCCAAATATCCATATACCAGTTCTCAGTATGGCTGGACCTATATATCTAGATATTCTTATAATGGTACATGAAGTATTATATTCTTATTCTCAGAGGGTGGCAAAAGAAAGAACAAATCTCGAGTTAATAACTTATAGGCGATTGTCCTCCAAGCATTTTGCAGAGTCCAGTGCTTCTCATTCAGCTAATTTTCACACCCCTCAGGTCAGAAATTGATGGACTCCATTTAAAGGAAAATGGTAGGAAGATAAACGATCTTCCCAGCTACCCCAAGCTTTATAGTCCATGGCAGTCTTGAATTACTAGTTACTCATAGAACCTCATGACATTAGATTGATAGGGATGGTATAAAGTCACTGCAAAGATACTGATTAAAGCTAACAAAATGGATAAAAGAGTGCCCAAATGTATTTAAAGAGCAAGATCTTCTTGAGAAATAATATGAGGCTCCTTAATAGTTAGAATTTTTCATCTCATTTTAAAGTTAACATTGAAATCAGCAAAAGAAGATCTTATACAATAACTCAAAAATAGAAAATTTGGGGGATAATATACTAGAAAAATCTGAACATCAATCAGTCAGCTACTCTTCAGGAGAAATCCATGAAGCACTTACAACTCCTTTTGACCCTTTAAGCAGGTGGTACATTAGAATGACACTGAGGGGGGAGAATGACGTGGGAGTTTGGGGGATGGAGGACACGTCTTCCTGTCAGCCCACATCCTCACATGGAGGAACCAAGACCATTGAGACAAGCCAGTGCTAGAATCAGAGAAATAGGTTTCAAGGAGCCTCCTCAACACCTCTCCTAGTGTCTTTCCGCCAAAGTCTGTGTTTTCCAAAAATAACACGTGTCTTTCCCCTAAAGTCTATGTTTTCCAAAAACAACATCCCTATCATTATTCCTCCACTGTAGCACATGTCTGTGACCCACCACTGAGCAGTTTTTGGTGGAAAGCCTGGGGAGAGTGAGCTGTCCTAGGGATGCTCGCTTTTAGAGCTCATGATGGTTTTTGAACCTATACTGTTAATCCGGGGTCCTTTGTGACGGTGGTAACGGACTCAATAAGTCTTACAGGCATATGGTCCCACATTTTCTTACCCGTTCCAAACCTAAATAAGAATGAATGACAGGTTACTGGAGCAAACGCTTTTCTCCTAACCCTCAAAAATTCTAGATCCCAGTTGTTACTAAATATTCATGTACCAGTTGGCCAGAATAGATGAAAAAGAGTTTTCCTGCAGTGTTCACAGTTCATGTGCTACTTAGAATATATCTTATAGGCAATCAACTTTATGTAGCCAAATAGAATTCAGGAGTGTTCAGGAATGAACACTATAGAGGACACGGCTCTCTAGAACCATTGACAGACACTGACCCTTTGACAGGGAAGAATGGCAAGAAATAGGCTAAGTTTCTCCTTCCTCCCAAGAATGCTAACCATACTTTAAAGAAGTGCTCTATCTTTTCTGTAGGTATGAGGAAGTTTCTATTACAGCAATTATTTATTTTGAGATATAAATTCTGCAAAAAAATAGCTACATGGACAAAGCTCTCAAAGCAAATGGGATGAAGTGAATAAAGAACAAAGTGTGTGCTGACTTTGATGAAAGTAATGCCTGAGCCGAGAGAGCTGTTAAGGATTGGGCTTATTTTTGAATGAATTGACCAAAGCCCTCTCACTGCGGCAGTGAGAGAGAAGGGGACTTTACAGGACGCTGCCCCGGGTGGTCGGGGGCTCTTCAGTGTTCAGTAAGTGAATGATTGCCTTTCCGAGTACTAGGGATATAAAAACCTTGATTAATAGTAAGTTCTAAAAAGTTCCTGTGGGATCCTAATGCTTGTAATCAAGGTGTGGGAAGCACATGACCAGAGATTTAATGAATTTGCAGAACAGTGATCCTAATACTGATGGTACTTGATCAGTGTGGCTGGTGTCACCCATGTATCCATCCCTAGGACTGAGCTGGTGCCATCATCCCCCTGGTTATCTAGACCAGAGAATGTAAGCACCAAGACTGTGGTGATCTCTCTGAAGTCACAGAAATGGTGGAGTTCACATCACAGTCCTAAAGTTCTGCCTCCTAATGTGCTCTTTTCCTGCCATATCATGCATCATGCTGTTCTTTCTTTTCTTTCTAAGAAAATCTAATGAGATTGCTATGCTGTTGTTTGAATCAGCTAAATGAGAAACTGGCTTTATAATTATCTTACTTTGACCCTGCTGCTTAGAGAAATTTTTGTTAATAAAAAGCAAATACGAAGTTTCATGACTTTTCAAACTTTTTTTTTAATTGGGAACTGTAACATAAAAACAAAAAACCTATGTAAAAATAGAAAGTCGGTTAATGTATATGTTGTGCATATCTTTCATATTATTCTTTTAAAACTTATTTTAACAATGTTTATTATGAATGTGACAGAGATGAAAACTTTAGTCAAAATAAGAGCATGAAGCAAAAAATAAAAATTCCCTTCCCATTCTTCCATCCTTTACTCTGCTACTCTCTGGAGGTAGCCAGAGTTATTCACTTCCGTGAGGTATTCTGGAAAATGTTTTTGAACACGTGAACACAAGCGGAAGTGTTCACTGATGTGCACTTTCTGTCTGGTACCCAGTTATTTATATAGATAGCTTCATATTGTGCATACTTTGTCATCTTGATTTTCTTTAATTTGGGATATTTTCATTATGTAACTTTCACACGTGGCTTCTGGAGTACTTCTTTCTTTAGTTTTTTCCCCAATCTGGTTAGATGTTCCATTTCAGATTATTTTATTGATTTCTTCTTACCCTATGAGTAATATTGAATCAGTACTGGGTTCAAATGCTTTTAAATCACTTCTCTCTTTGATCAGAACTCCTTCTAGGTAATGTCCTGCAGTCTCTTGGTTAAATGTCATTTGTAGAATGATTTTTCCCACATTAACATCTCCAGACCTGTTATGTCTGCTGAACTCTAGATTCACCAGTGCAGGAAGTAGCTGGGATCTCCCCTATGATACCTAAATGGACTCTCCAACTGAACATATTCCAAACAGCATTCTTGGTTCCCAATTTCAGCTCTGCTTACAGTAGAATTCACATCATCTGATAAATGGCAGCTCTAATCTTCTGGTGGTTCAAACCAAAAACCCTGGGTAACACCTTTCTGTGCTCCCTTTCTTACACCTCATAGCCAATTCACTAGAGAATTCTTTCCATTCTATTTTCGGAATATATCTAGGGTTTGACTTCTTACTATATCCACTTCCCTGTTTTTGGTCCAAAGAAATATCTTATTTCGCACCTCCATGAGGTAATGGCCTTCTAACTGGCTTCCCTGATTCTGTCATGGGTTATACCGAAAACTGTTTTTAGGCAGAGTCTCATCACCTAATTTAAACTCATGATCTCCTAAAGAGAAAGAACTTAGGCCACAGTAAAGATTTGTCTTTCTCTGCCTCCAGGGGGCTTCACTTTAGATGGGGAAGGTGGCCGGCTGGGGAAAGGTGGAGATCCATGGGTAAATGTCAAAGTCCTCCTGTGTCCACGGATAGGCTTTGGCTGTTTCTTAAGAAGAGGGACCCTAATAGCCAAGCAATCAGCAGAAAAATCATGAGAAACATAATCTCTTTCCAGAACATTTAAGGAAGAATCATTCTATTTTGGGAATTATAGATTAGACAGGCTCGAGTGTAAAGTTTGAGAACATAAAGCATTGAATCCACTTCTTTTGTGCAGTCATTAAAATTAGCTGAGTAAATCTCTTCACATGATGTTCCTAGTAAGACTGATTTCCAGAAGGTTCCATGACAGTCATCTTCAAAGTATTTGTACCCAGCTCTAAACTGTCTTTAATTATAGCATACTTTACAGGTTGTAGAAATTTTTCACATTCTTTATCACCTGTTACTTATTTGTTCTTTTAATTATATTCATGTATTGTGTGAAGGTTTTTTGTTTGGCTTATTTCACTTTGCCTACTGTTTACAAGGATTACACACACTGTAGTGTGCTACAGTGCCTCATGTCTCTCTATGGCTGTACAACATCCCATTGTATTTGCACACCACAATTTATGTATCTATTCATCTGATACAGCTGTAGCTTGAATGCTCTGTCCCCCCAAAACTCATGTTGAAACCTTAGCCGACCAGCCCGTAATGTAACTGTCTACAAGAATAAAAGCCAACACTCTTCAACGGAAGATAAACAGACCTCCTTAATGTGACATAGGATATGACTGATGGGCATGCAAGGGGACAGGAGATGTACCCATAGGGTAAGGAGCACAAGGAACGGAGCCTGGCGGAATAGCCCCGCATGGCTGTTGCCATTAGCGGGCAAGCTCGGATCTGCCCTCTGTTGGCAGGGATGACAGACATCTGAGTTTGAAAGTGGTTCCCAGGCAATCGTGGCTCAGCCTTTCTGCCTGGGAACTGCTGATGCAGAGTGATGTTTGCTATGCCCCGGATTGCTGCTTTCTCATCTGACCATTCTAGGGCTCTGTGCGGAACTCCGTGTCATCTCTGGTTCACTCTCTTAGCGGCTTGTAAACTTCACCTCCAAGGTCCTGCTTATGTTTTCTTTTTTGTCAAGTGTCCAGTTCAGTTGTTTCCTGAACCCCCATGGAGTGGTGTGACCCCAGACTCCACTTGCCCATTCACAGAGGTCACCTGCCTTACAGCTGTCTTCTTTTTGTCCGTGGTATGAAAGGGAGCTCTTTCTTCCCAATCTTTACAGCTTCCCAGCAGCCTTCAGACAACACTTAATAAAAGGTCAGCAAATGACGCACCACAGAGATTTAGGACAAATATTTTTTGAAAAAGGGAACCCAGGAGAAATATGACCGGAGTTAAATCCTGGGACCAGAGAAATGTCTGGAGTATTTGGGGGGGACAGGGCAGAAGCAGACACTGCTGAGTGGGCAAACTGCCTCATCTCCTTCTTCTGCGTCATTCACTTGTTCAGCACCGATGTGCGTGAAACACTGGTAGCTGCCACCGTGAGAAAGAGTAAACAAACAAATGCTGTTCTTTGGAAGCTTGTAATAAATATCACAATCACAAAAGATCCTATTTTCTCAACTGCACTGATTAATCTAGTAGAGAGTATTTGACGCCATATTCTCTCTTAGTCGTAAGGAACAGAGAGCCACTCAGGCCTTTTTCTTCATGTTATCTTAGGCATCAAAGATGAGGGGAACAGGGGAGCTAAACCCCATGGGAACCATCACTCACAAACCCAGCAAACCATCAGGAACTGAGACAGAGAGAAATGGGGATCAGGGGATGAGGCTGGGCCGAAGGCATGCAGTGTGGTCTAGGCCACAGTGAGGATTATCTATGTTACACTGCGTGCTATGTTTGGGGGATTTTTGACCCCCACATAAATTACGTTATTTCCCCTTTGCATGTGGTGGAAGATACAGAGTCTAGTGAATCAGGCCTAGTGTAAGGTGGGCCCTAGCTTCTCTTGACAATTCTGGATCGACTCTGTTGCTCAGCAGGCAGCCGTCCGTGGTGCTCTGTTCATCTCAAGGACGAAGCCAGTGATCCAGACGAGCGGATGTGTCTGCAGGGGTCCGTTAATCAGAACTGACTTACTGAGTCTTACTACATAAAAGGGGATTCCATGCCCACTTGCTTCAAAATAGGATTGTTGCTGCTAAGATTGGCAGTTACCTTCCCAGCAATTACACCAAGTCCAGCACAGAGAAACGTGCATTTGGTCACGGATTGAGAGACCAATTGAAGGTAAAACATTAGCAAGTTAGAGTTCCTTCCTCACCCAAAGCACCAGCCAACATCCTGGGGTCCGTGTTCACAATGCATCTTGAGCCAAGAGCAGCCTCACTGAGGCCGACCCCTGTCTCCCACCCATTCTCTCAACTAGACAATTACCTTCTATTCTTCCATCTGTGTTCTTTCACCAAAGGCCACAGTTTCTTTACCAAGACCACTTCTTTCCTCCTTCTTTTTCCAAGGTGACAGCTGTCTATTTTTTTTTTTAACTTCTTTTTCTTCTCCCCCAGAAAAGTTGATCTTTGTGTAGATGCGACATTTTCTCCTGAATATATTTTCTGCTGAGTAAAGAGGGAAAAAACTCTAAAACCAGGGATCTAGGTTTCCAGGGGGATCGGGGATTCTATAATATTGTCAAGTAAATCAATTGCAATTTATGCTATTTTCAAAAATAATAGGACACCTGTCTGGGAAAGCAGTCAGTTACCACAAAATGTACACTAAATTACATCTATCCACCCGTTCTATCCATCCCTTTAATGGACATTCTACTATTGATAGGTAGTTTACTATTCAATCACTTTAATAGAGGTCCCATTATAACTACTACCCAGTGTAGACACTGACAATATGAAGAACCCACAGTGTTGCGTCCCGTCTGCTTGATATTCTGCACATGTGGCATACGATCAAATATTCACAAGAAGATTATTATATTATAGAAATGCATGAGTAATTATTCCTGTAAGTATAAACTCACTTATGATCCTGTTAATAAGTAAATTAGAGGACAGTTCTGTATGACACTGATTCTAACTACAACAATAAAAAATCTCCATGATGAGAGAAATCAATTTTAGCCCCAGAATTAAAGAAAGGTTGACTTAGAAGCTGTCCCACTGAAGGCAGAAGAGAAAATCTGAGAAACACTTGTGAAGTTCAAGCCCAGAGGCACAGCCTCCCAGAACTGGGTACTTGCTCCATCCCTGTCTTCCCCAACTGGCTGGCCGTGGCAGACATGCTGCAGACGGTGTAGCCACAAGGTGGAGGAGGGATATCTGCCCTGCATTTAGACTTTACCTGCCTTTGGATTTACCAGAGTGACAAATAAAAATTTGTTATGCGAAGCCATTGATACTGTTGGCTTTGCCAATTTAGCAGTTCACAGCATCTACCTTTCCTGTAAAAACGTTGATTGATATTCAAGATACATCTTCATTCCAGAGTGCTTACCTCTCTGCCTCTGGGAAGCCTACGTGTTCTTCAAAATCTCCCCAGCCTTGTCCTGTCACAGGGCAGGACCCATCTGTTTTCCTTCTCATAACCTCCTGTGTGTCCTGCCTGCCACATCTTCTTGGCATTTACTGCCAAGAGCCTAGATTATGGCTGGGCAATTACTTACCTCTGAATGTGTGTGTTGCCCATATCCCCAGTACATTCAAGCAGATATTTTACTCAGATAATTTTTCAATAAGTTTAATAAGATAATTTTTTTCAATAATTTTTCTATAAGATAACTTTCTTTCTGAGGTTATCTTTATTACACTTTCAGCCTCCCAGTTAAAGGAAATTGAAACTGACGCAAGTGTGCTAAATGGTTATAAGGGGCGATGGCCGTGGCTCCTCCTCAGTGTGGTTCAGTGGAAATGTAAAGGTGATCTCGTGATGGTCGCAAGGGAAAAAGGAATAGTGGGCGCTGCGTTCAGGATTAATGTGATCACAGCCCATCTCACTGATGGTGGACATCTGAATGTGTGGATGGGCAATGTCACTCTCACGACTGCATGTATGAAAACAGTTCCCTGTGAACAGTCTGGCCAGGCTTGTAGACTCCCCAAATTAGTTCTACCCATCTTCACCTCAAATGTTACTCTGATCATTCCACATGCAATGTCAATAGCTTTATAAAGAACAGGATTATCCAGAATCCTAGAACAAGTTTGTCTCTGAAGCTACGGTTATTATAATAATAATAGATGAACAGCTTTTAAGTTACTAAATTGCGATGCGTTGTTTGCCCTAGATTCACATCTGGGAATACTAAGTCCTTTGAACATACCAGTTTCTCTTTAAGACATCAGTGCACTGCTCTCAGTGTCCCCTGGATTTTAATGCTTGTTGAGCTAATTATTATTTTTTTTAATCTTCTCTTTTGAAAAGTCAGAAGTCTTATAGCTGACCCAACAGAAAGCCTCCCTATCTGGTCCTACACACAGGTGACTAGTTGAAAAGGAAGAGGGTTGCTTCTTTATAGATCTGTGAGGTCACCTGTGGAGTTTAGGTCTCTGGGTATCCAGCAGTGTCTTCCTCCTACCCACTACATTTTGGTTTTGCTATAATGAAGCAGACAGAATGCCCTTGGAATTCCATGGCAGCCTTCCCAAGGTGACTTGGTCTGAGGCTGCTCAGTGGAGGAGCCTCACCCAGAGAATATTTGAAAACATGAATCCTTTTCCAAACTGCATTGTAGAAACTAGGTTAATTGGAGGGTCACCTGGTTTTATTCCTTTGACCTGAAAGGTCAAATATATTTGAAATGCACTAGAGGACTAATCTGTGCAAGAAAGATCCTGGGCTGATGCTTTCATAGACAGTCTACTCATCATCATTGCCAACGAGAACTTTGTAAATTGCCTTTTCAGAACACAAGGCCTGTCAAGAGTGAATTGCCAAGAAGTCTATGGCAATCCCAGTTCTTTCCGGAACATATTCTAGTATCCATGTAGTCATGCATCCACCCAACAATAAATAATAAATAAATGCATTTTTTATATTCCAAGCCTATGAGTAATTATCATTAACCCAACAGCAAAAAAAAAACCACTAGGTTATTTATATAATGTTATTCATCATGAGAATAATTCTGACATTCTGGAACGATTACAAGGGATTTTAAACTAAAATGCTGGACCCTATCATGAACCCAAATGACACCTTGCCACAAGACTCTTAAATGCATTTACATTTAAACAAATCAGTATTAAGTAAGACTGAACATTGTTTTAAAATGAACTAGTGATTACTCCCAGATTATGTTTTTAAGTGATAATTCCTTATTCATTTTATGTTGCCTCAGATTTCTTGATTTCTGTGGTTTCCATGGAGTGATTCCACACAACATTTTATGTTTCAATATGAACATGGAGCCCAAACTCGGTGCTACCCCACCGTCTCAGAGCATCATGGTTCTTCCCCTGAAAGAGGGAAAAAGAATGGGTGCCCTTAACCTATGGAATGGCAGCCAAACTGTCTCAAAAGTGTTGATTTGGATCTTTTTGCTTTTTTGACTTTTGACTGGATAAACTAAATAGCATTCCAGTAAAATCAGGGTGATTACGAATGTTGCAGCCACCAAATGACCCGAAATCTCAACATAAAAATGTCCCACACAACCACCTCCCATCATGTAAGATTTCTTTTTCCCATACACATTTCTCCTTCAAGGGCAACATCTAGATCTTTCTGTGGCAAATGGATCACAAAACTTATCATCCACACACGGATACTTTTGCAAGTTTAATGGGGCACCATTAATAATTATACTAAGAAAGCAGGTGTCTATCAGGACACAAGTCACCTTAGCCTAGGGAGAATCTCTCTTCTAGTTCTCAAGTCTCCAGGAATGCCCTGTGTCTGTTTCCTCCTTACCCTGGTGCACCTGCTTTTCCTTCGATTAAAGTAACCTGAGTTATATCTCCTTCCCATTACCTTCGTGAGAGTGAACTAGTGAGGCCATTAAAACTTTTCTCAAAAATTCCTGACCATTCACTCATTTATCCAGTTAAATATTACATGTAAGCTGTGTTATTTTACTGGGGATCCAATCCTGAACAAGTAAACACGTTCAATCCCTGCCTGAAGGCACTCACGAGACAGGTTTTTTAAACAGCCATGATTGCACGAGATGAGTGTGGTAGAAGTGGTATGCCATGGAAACGGAGGGGAAAGCCAGTAACCCTCATCGCAGAGGCCAAGTTGGCTTCCTAGAGAAGATACTTCTGTACAATTAAAGATGAGTAAGAACTGGCCGGAAAGAGGGTGTTCTAAATAACAGAAACAAATACTGTGTATTCAAGTTTTAGTCATTAAGGTTGGAGACGGCAAAGCTGTTTTTGCAATTTGTTGCACTGATCGTGTCAGTCTCGGTCAAGAAAATCTTTCTAATGTTGTATCGGATGCCTTCCCACTATCAGGCAGTGCTAGAGCGTGTTAGAACAGCGGCCCCTCAGTTCAGGCGCAGGACAGGAATTGACCAGCGTGCATGTCATAGCCTTTACGCATAGCCTTACGCAAAGATGAACCAAAATGACACGGATTTTTTCTCCCAAATTGTGAGCAGTGCTCTTCCAAACAAGGCAAAGTGATAAAAACAAGCTAGAAAACCCTCCAGTTCTGTCTTTGTGATGATGATGACGACAACGGTGCTATCATCTACGGGGTGACTTCTATTTCCAAACACTGTTGGAACATGTCGGACATTGAATTTTCCCATAATTGGACCCTGAGGACCGGCCATGGGAGATGATCCTGGAAGCACAAAGCAGCAGGAAGGGAAGAAGCCCAAACAAGGGAGGGAGTGGTCACTTCTATAAGCTCAGCCCTGCCTGGGACCCTCTGAGAAGCTTAGCGGCACACAGTCCAGAGCCGTCCCCAGTCCACCAGGCATTTGGAGGCCGGGGCATTTACCCACTGGCTCCAGGCCACAGCAGCCGAAAGCTGCCATGCAAGAGACCAGCATTATTGACCTGAGCTCAGCTGGAGTGAACACAGCTTATCCAGTACATGCAGGCTCTCCAGAAACTGAAATGTTTCACCATGACGCAGAGGAACTGTATAAAGACCTCCTTGAAACTCAAGCAATTCCAAGGAACAACATTGAATCATCAGTTTATTCATGAAGCAGCTTCATATAGATATGATATAGAAAGTCCCAGAAAGGATCAGCTATACAGGCATTAGGGGAGACGCTCACTCTGTGGGAACAGCATACGTCTGTCCCCAGCTGTATGCAGCCTCCATAGCCCTTCGTCTCCAAAAGATACTTGTCTAAAACTCCTGAAGAACTGGCTGCTTTTAGCTGGCCTCCTCCCTACCCATTTTGTTGTTGTTGTTGTCCTTATCTTTTCTAATAGGTTGCCCACTACGTGAGTGGAAAAACAAGGTTTCTTTCCCTGTGCCAACGCACAACCTAGCTGGCAAGTGCTGAAATGCTGTATTAAGTCAGGAATCAAGGAAGAAAGGAAACACCAGAGAAAGCAAAAGAGAAATAATATTTAATGACGATGTCTTAACATTTATTGAAGGAATTACACCTGTCAGGCACTTTATATGTATTTTCTAGTTTTATCCTATTAATCATTCTATCACTATGTAAGCTTTGTTAGCCCCATCTTGTTGGCGAGATAATGCAGGCTTGAATAGGATAAATGATGGGCTCACGTTTTCACAGGTAGAAGTCTGCCCTCGAAATTGTGTCTATTTACTTTAAAAATCCAAACATTCACCCAAAATTTTATGCTGCCTCTGAGGAAAGGAAGGAAGTTGGGCAGGGTGGGGGGGGCAGGCTAGAAAACAGATGCGAAAGCAAGGAAGGAAGAAAAGAGAGGAAAGTGAGGTGGAAGGAGACTCAGAAGGAGGGAAGGATTAAAGGATCAATTCTGAACAGGCCAAGGGACACGGCGATTTACGCTCTCGGTGAGAAGCTGTCACAGACTTTACTGTGAGTGAGAAGGGTCCCAGAAGAAATTGTGCGGAAATGAGAACAGTTTCCTGAAATGTTGTCTTGGAGTTACTTAGTTTAGAGGCATTATGTGACTTGTTTATTTCTAAGATACAATGTGATTTCTATATTTGATACAATTAAAATTAGAATTCCAAGTTCATTTAATTAGGCGAGGATTGTGAGATTGCACAGGAAAATAAGTAAATTAACTAACCAACCAATGAGATCAAAATAGAAACAATGATTTCAGATGTCTGTCTCTCTGGTAATTTAGCTCCAGCATTGTTTTGGTAAATTTCTAGATTTAGAACAACGATTTAGGTTTAGAACAGAGAATTCCAAGTGCTCAATTCATTTCCAGAGTCTAAAAGTGCCTGTTTCACATTGTTTCCTGTCATAGCATGATTTATTGTTTAATTTTCAACACCAATTTTAGAGTTTTCAGGAAAGAACCGTCAGCAAGACCCATATTTGGGATTTGTTCTCCAAACCTCACTGTGGCTTGGGGATATTTACTTTATCAGAGAGATAAAGCAAAGCCAATGCATTTCAGAGTGGATAACAGTTTCAAATGTCATCCTGGCTTTAATACAGCCATGATAACCGTACGTGTCTACTGCCTGAGATAATTTGGAGAGTGTAAGACCTTTACTCTTTAGAATTTGTTCCCACTCAGGAGTAAAATACTTGTAATGTATGGATATACTTGCAAATAATTCTCTGGATATCAGATTCACTTCCTAATGAAGACCAGACATTAAGAAAAGTTTTCCACTCACTCCAATCACCATCACTGAAATAAAACCAGCTTATGAATTCCTTGTAGTGAGGGAAAGGAAAAACAAGTAGACTGAAGGGGCAGAGGAATAAGGAAATGTATTGGTAAAGATGTAAAAATAGCTTTTTGGTGATAGTTTCACTCATTTAGAAGAAGACAATTAAAAATCCTCCTAAGTGTTCACAAAGATAATTCCTTCTCCTTTGACGTGACCCTAAACCTTTGCTTTGGAGAATGGCAGATTCTCAGTCATGGATGATAGGTTTCTCAGTAATTATGTGAGCTATTGACATTTGCTCATTTCATAAACACTTATTGGGTGCCTACTAGAGAAAAGAGGGAGTCTATAAAATATACTCTCAGTCCTGTGAGGCAGGTAATCAGCTTGTATAGAGGCAAGGCTAGAAAAATCCTGGAACTTTCTTGAAGCCACACACTGAGTGAACGATAGGACACATGCAGGTGTTTTCTTGGTGTATGTTTGGTTGTTGAACCCTACTTTGACAATGTTTTCGTATAGAAGATGTTCAGTGGATCCTTGCCTGTCAGGTCAGAAGGACCTGCCTCTCTTTAACAGCTGAGGTCATCTGTTGGCAATAAAGTTCCCTTCCATGGATCTGGTCAGCTCTGCTGACAGGCCTTATGCACTTGATTCCTTGGACCCTCAGCGGTGCTCATAAAATAATACCAGAGCCATGAAACCCTTAACAGTAGCTCACAGTTATTAGCTTTGCAAGTTTCTTAGAACCCTCACTGAGGTGGGTCAAGGGCATGGCTGATCAAAGAGGCAATTAGGACTAAAAGATTAAAATATGGTACAAGAAATAAGGACAGACTTTTCTTTGCTGGTAGAGTTAGTGATAGCTCATAAGTGAAGGAAAAAATGTTGGTAATAGAGGAAGGGGTACTGTTAGATATTTAACACTTAAAGAACCTCAGTGCCCTGATGCGCAAACTGTATAAAAAATTACCCCCTAAGGAATTCTTTAAGGGGGACACATTGCTGAGACATCATAGGAAGAAAAATATTCTAAATAACTTAATCTGTGCTTCAGGAAAAAAAAAATTCAAAACTAATATACAACATTGATGTGAATTGAATCCTTATACCATGTTTCCTTGCGATCTTAATTTCTTAATCAGTCAGAAACATTAAGAAATTGTTAATATTCCTTTAGAAAAATCTTCTCAATTATCTACTTAATCAGAAAAACAAATATCAGGAAGGCTACAACCACACAAAGTACTAACTATGATGTGTGTGCATTATTCAAGTTGCATCTAAGAACAGTTATCTTTTTAAAGAAATTTTCATGCTAATTTATAATGGGACAATTTCATTTGAAGGGAAAGAACACATATTAATATCAGGACATATTTCAGAAACAGAATGATACTCATAGAGTTTGTGCTTCATGCATTTATTTAACTAAAGAAAAGCTTTTACTGAGAGGATAGACTATGAATTGGAAGGAAGCACAATATTAATGAAAATAAATATCATGAACTAATAGGATAATCACTAGGTCAACAGCTAAAATGTTTTAGGGGGTTATTGAAGTAAAAAAACGATGGGCTCTGGAGGCAGGCTGCCTTGATTTGGGTATGATCTGCCAGCTGTAAGTTGTATGACTGGGCAAGTGACTTAATCTCTCATTGCCTCCTTGTGCCACCTGCAAAATGGGGAAATCACAACACTGATTTCATAAGGCGATACCAACGCACTCAGAACAATGGCCGGCATAAGATAAATCCTATATAAGAGGCAGTTGCTGAGTGTGTTGGGGGGCGTGCAGCCAAGACAAATGTGGAAGGATCACCAGGAAGCTGAGACTGGAGGTAATATTAGGAGCTGAACATAATGGAATGTCTGCTTGTGGGATAGGCACATGATAAAACCACTTGTAAGTTCAGTTCATTTGTGAAAAACACAAATCACAGATATACACATACATCAGTACTTTTTTAAGATTGTAAGAGAAAAATAGAAATATATATTATAATAGAATTATTTTTAAAAGGCAAAATAAATTTTCCTGAATGGAAAATTAGAAAGCAAAAAAAAGCATCCAAAAGAGCAAATACTTATCAGTTTTACAATGTACAGATGTGCGTGAAAGTTTAATTCTCTATTGACTTTGACATAGTGTTTGTGTTTAAAGTGCAGGGATAGGTGCCTCCGCTTCATTTTTTTTTTTTCACACTATCCATTGTCGTTATTGTCTTAAAAATGGAAGACTTCTCAGACAAGTTATTTTCAGAGCCCTACTTGAAACTATTCAAAAGGATACTTTCTCTTCCTTCCTAAATAAAAATATGTGATGGAAGAAGAATAATATCAGCTTTATGACAACATAAGATGTCCTTTGTTTTTATCCCCTCCTTTACACATAAAATTTGGCATCCAGGGGTGCCTGGGTGGCACAGCGGTTGAGCGTCTGCCTTCGGCTCAGGGCGTGATCCCGGCATTATGGGATTGAGTCCCACATCAGGCTCCTCCATTATGAGCCTGCTTCTTCCTCTCCCACTCCCCCTGCTTGTGTTCCCTCTCTCGCTGGCTGTCTCTATCTCTGTCGAATAATAAAAAAAAAAAAAAATTTGGCATCCATCCATGAACAAAAGTGGCCCTGGGAGCTATGGATCCAGCAACATAGGCCAAGGGGCCTCACAGGGCTCTCACCCACTTCCCATTAGGTAATAGGCACACCTCAGGACAAGCTGTGGAACCCACAGGAGTCTGTGAACTGGCCCAACCCAGCTCAGTACCCTATGGGAGCACTTGGGAAACACCACCCGTGCAGATGCACACAGAGGACAGAGACTTTGTAGAAATCCAGCACTCCATTTGAGCAATTAAAAAAAAAAAATTATGAGTCTAGATGCATTGGCATGGGTAAGAGGGACTTTGCCAGCATTAGATCTCCCCTCCAGGTGACAAAACTTGGAACAGAGGAGGCCAGAGTCTTCCTGGCAGGAGAAAGGGAGAGTAGTGAGTGAGCCCCGGCTCCCCACCTGTGCAGAGGCTGCTAATGAAACCCGTTTCTCACCCACAGATACCCAGAGTATTAAATTGAGAGCTCGGTGATTGGGTGAAGGAAGGTCTGGAAAGAAGCAGATAAGAATATTAGAGGGCACTAAAGGGACACAGATCCTGTTGACTGATTTCTTGACTTGAGCAGGCACCTGACCCATGAACCACAGGGAAAATCTCACCCAGAGATCCCTCCAACTAGTCCCTGGACAACTACAATGACCTGAGGGCCCAACACACACCTTGCCCCCTCTGCAGCTGACTCCTAGTGTTTGTTCCTAAGGGAAATGGCCACTGTGAGCATCCGTGGACTGGGAGTGTATACAGAAAACAGGTCAGAGTCTGTGGACAAGGCAGGAACCATAATCTTGAGCTGTAGCACCACCTTTGCGAAAGCAAAAGAGACATTACCAGCTGCATGGTACATTAGGAGACTGAAAGAAGACATACAAGCTTGAGATTTCAGCCACAAGAAAGAACAAGAAGCGTGGAGCAGGTGTATCCATACAAGGTCAGAGAAAGTCTCAGAACATAAAGCAAGAACAATGAAAAGTATTTCTTACCCAAATGCAGCTAGTAAAGATCAGAGGAAGCAGCTGCTGTTTCAAGTGTGAAAACAGTAATGTGAAGCTCCTAGGAATGTGAAGAATGAAGGAAACATGATATCAAAAAAGACCACAATAAGCCCCCAGTGACCCAATCCAAGGATATGGAAATCTGTGGTTTACCTGATATAGAATTCAAAATAACTATTTTGAGGAAATTCTAAGAGCTACTAGAAAGCACAGGACAATTCAACAAAATCAGGAAAACAATACAGAAAATGAGCAATTTAACAAAGCGATAGAAATCATAAAAAAAGAACGAAAAAGAAATCCAGGAACTGAATAATTCAATGAGTGAAATAAAAAATGCCTTCTACATCACTTATATCAGAACAGTTCAAGGAATAGAAAGAATCAGTGAGTTAGAGAATAGGAACTTTGAAATAATCCCCTAAGAGGAGAACAAAGGAAAAAGAATAAAAAAGAGCAAAGAAGTCTTCTGTGATATATGGAATACCATCAAAAGAGCCAAAAATCAGGATCACTGGGGTTCCAGAAGGAGAAGAAAGAGAGAGAAGGAGGCAGAAACCTTATTTAAAGACATAATGGCTGAGAACTTCCCAGACTTGGAGAACACCTTGGACGTCTGGTTCACAAACCTAATAGGTCACCCAATTATTTCAGTCCAAAATGATCTTCTGCAAGACACTTTAAAATGAAACTGTCAAAAATCCAAAACAAAGAAAAAATCCTAAGAGCAGCAAGAGCAAAAGACAATTATGACCTACAAAGGAACACTCATTAGGCCATCAGCAGATTTCTCAGCAGAAACCACGCAAGCCAGTAGAGCAGGATTATATATTCAAAGTGCTGAAAGAAAAAAAAATCTCAGCCAAGAATATTCTACGTGGCAAAATTATCCTTCAGATAAGAAAGTAAAGACTTTTATAAGAAAACATCTGAGGGAGTTCATCACCTCTAGATCTGTCTTATAAGAAAAGAAGTTTTTCAAGCTAAAATGAAAAGATGCTAATCAGAAATAAGAAACAATACAAAAATATACAATACACAGGAAAAGGTAAATATATAGACAGATTCAAAAAACTGATTCTGTAATACAATAGCATGTTAACCACTTAACTATAGTATAAAGTTTAAAGGAAAAGAATGTTAAAAATAACTATACTTCAGCAACAGAGAGATCATCCAGACAGAAAATCAACAAGGAAATGATAGACTTGATCCACACTTTAGACCCAGTGGACCTCACAGACATATAGAACATTCCATCCAACAGCAGCAGAATACACATTCTTCTCAAATCCTCATGGAACATTCTTCAGGATAAATCATACGGTAGGATACAATACAAAGAATATTGAAACCATACCATGTTTTCTGACAATGGAATGAAACTAGAAATCAGCAAGAGAAAAACTGAAAAACTTACAAACATGTAGAAAATAAACCACACACTCCTTAACAACCAATGGGTCAAAGAAGAAATCAATATGAAAAAAAAAAAAAATACCTTGAAACACATGAAAATGGAGACACAACATACTAAAACCTATGGGATACTGCAAAAGCAGTTCCTGGAGAAGTTTGTAATAATAAATGCCTGTATTTTAAAAAAATCTCAAATATATAAACTTAACTTTACACTCATGAAACTAGAAAAAATAGGAAAAAAACTAAGGCCAAAGGTAGCATAAGTAAGGAAATAACAAAAATCAGAGCAGAAATAAGTGAAATCAAGACCAGAAAATCAATAGAGAAGACCAACTAAATTGAGAACTGGTGTTTTGGAAAGATAAACAAAATTTGCAAAACTGTCACCGGAGTAAGAAAAAAAGAGAGAAAACTCAAATAAATAAAATCAGAAATGAAAGTGGAGACATTACAATTAATACCACAGAAATACAAAAGATCATAAGGAACTCCTATGAATAATAATATGTCAGCAAGTTAGGTAACTTAGAAGAAATAGATGAATTCCTAGAAATATGCATCTGAATCATAAAGAAATAGAATATTTGAACAGGCCAGTAATGAGTTAGGATACTGAATTATTAATCAAACCCCCCTATATACAGAAATGATCATATAATGATCTCAGTAAATGCAGAAAAGGCATTTGACAAAATACAACACTCTTTATGTTAAAAACCTTCAAAAACTTGGTTTATAAGGAACATACCTCAACACAATAAGGACCATATATGACAAGCCCACAAGTAACATCATGCTCAATGATGAAAGCCTGAGAACGCTTCCTCTAACATCGGGAACAGGACAAGGGTGCCCACTCTCGCCACTCCTATTCAACAAGCACTGGAAGGCCTACCCAGAGCAATGAGAAAAGATCAAGGAAAAAATGGCATTCACATTGCAAAGGAAGTAGTAAATTATGTTTATTTGCAGATGATGTGATCTTATATACAGAAAATCCGAAAGACTCAAGACTCCATAAAAAAACTATTGGAACTGATCAACAAATTCTATAAAGTTGCAGGATATAAAATCAACAGACAGAAATCAGTTGTGCTTCTATACACTAACAGCTAAATATCTGAAAAAAGAAATAAAGAAAATAATCCCATTCACAGCAAAAATAATGAAATACTTAGTGATAAATTTAACTGAGGAAGTGAAAGATCTGCACACTGAAAAGCTATAATACATTGATGGAAGAAACTGAAAACACAAATAAGTGGAAAGATTCCACATTCATGGATCAGAAAAATTAAAATTGTTAGAAAGTCCGTAATACCCAAAGTGATCTACAGATTCAATTCAATTCCTATTGAAATCCCAATGACATCTTTCACAGAGATAGAAAAAGAAAAAAGAAAAACCCTAAAATGTGTAAGGAACCATAAAACACCATGAATAGCCAAAACAATCCTGAGACAGAACAAAGCTGGAGGCATCATACTTCCTGATATTAAACTCTACTACAAAGTATAGAAGCCCAACAGTATGGTACTGGCATAAAAACAGCCATATAGACCAATAGAACAGGAGAGAAGCTCAGGAAAAAAAACCCAACATATACAGTCAGCTAGCAGTTGACAGAGTCAAGAATATCAGCGGAAAAAAGGATAGTGTCTTCAACAAATGGTATTGGGAAAACTGGATAAACACATGCACAAAAATGAAATTGGACCCCTGTCTCACAGCATTCACAGAAATTACCTCAAAATGGATCAAAGACTAAGCTAAGATCTGAAACTATAAAGCTCCTAGAGGAAAACATAACCAAAAAAACTCCTTTGACATTGGTTTTGGCAGCAATTTCCTGGATATAACAGCAAAACACAAGCAACAAAAGCAAAAATAAATAAGTAGGACTCATCCAACTAAAAGCTTCTGCACAGCCAAAGAAGCAATCGACAAAATGGAAAGGTAACCTACAGAACGGAAGAAAATATTTACAAGTCATCTATCTGATAAGCAGTTAATATCCAAAATACGTAAGGCATTCATACGACTGAATAGCAAACAAACAACCTGATTTAAAAATGGGCAGAGGAACTAAATACACGGTTTTCTAAGGAAGGCATCCAAATGGCCACCAGCCACATGAAAAGATGCTCAGCCTCACTAATGACCAGGGAAATGCAAATCGAAATCACAATGAGATATCATACCGATCAGAATGGCTCTTATCAAGAAGAGACAAGTGTGAGCGAGGATGTGGAGAAAGGGAACCCACTTGCACTGCTGGTGGGAATGCAAACTGGTACAGCCACTGTGGAAAACAGGATGAGCGTCTTCAAAATGTAAACATAGAATTACCCAATGACCCAGCAAGTGCACTACTAGGTTTATAGTCAAAGGAAAGGAAAATATCTGCACTGCCATGTTTATTGCAGCATTACTCACAATCTCAGTGTCCAGTAAAAAAATGTTATATATCTACAATGGAATATCACTCAGGTGCGAGAGAGAAGGAAACCCTGCCATTTGTGACAACCTGCGTAGACCTTGAGGGCACTGTGCTAAGTACGATAGGTCAGGCATTAAGACAAATTCTGTATGACATTACTGATCTGTGGAATCTCTAAAGCCAAGCTTATAGAAACAGAGTAGAATGGTGGTTAACAGGGGTGGGGGCAGGGTGTTTGGGGCGACGTAGACCAAAGGGTACAAACTTGCAGTCCGAACATAATAAGTTCTCAGGATCTAACACACAACATTGTGATTGTAGTTAACGGTATTGTGTTATGTATGTGCAAGTTGCTAATAGAGTATATTTATATGTTCTCGCCCAAAAAAAGGAAATGATAATTATTAGCAGGTGCTGGTTGTGCCAGCCTCCATTCAGTGCATAAGTGTAATCAAATCAAGATGCTGGACCCCTAAACTTTCATGATGTTACATCTCAATTATATCTCAATAAATAAACAATAGAGACAACAGTATTGTAAAAATACAATCTATACAAAATTGTTACCAAAAAAAAAAAAAGTGTGAGAGGGAACGTGTAAAATGGTGGGAGGAAAAGAACTGAGACCAGGTGACTTAGGCAAAATGATGGCATGCCCCTGATGCAGCAGGAGCCGCCCTCGGTCCCTGAGAAGCCCGCCAGTGGACCCAAAACAGCAGAGGCCAAAAGAGCTGGGGGGTTAACAGGCCGCTGGGTAAAATAAATGCTGATGTTTCAATCAAGGAGCGACAGAGAGAATTACTCAGCAGGCAAATGAGCTTTTCCCCAGATGAAAGCTTCGCAGGGTAATTAACGTGAAATGAAGACTCACTGTCTAAACAACAGCAGTGGCCTTTGCCACTTGTGAATTTTTTTTAATTTTAAATATTAATCGTTTGATTTGAGATTCTACTTCCAATTTAGCATGACCTTTGGTAGAAAGATTGGAAATAGCATCACACGGGATGTAATGAGAACAAGGTTGAACTCGGAGCGGCAAGCGAGATGCCAGAGTGCTGTGTGGGGTCTCTGGACAAGCAGAACCAGAATCCATGTTCCTTCTAGAGCACTGACGTCGGCTTGTTCCCTAGGCTCCCCTGTATCTGTACCTCATGGGTAACTGAATGGCTGAGGGAGTCATAACTAATTATTAACTGCTTTGTGAAAAAAAATTTTAATTTCAAGTAGGTCTTTGGTCTTAAATTTAATGTAAACGTGTTTACTATTCATTTTTAAAAAAGAATATGGGTATTGCCTGGCTGGCTCAGTCATAGAGTGTGTGACCCTTTATCTCAAGGTTCTGAGTTCAAGCCCCACATTGGGGGTAGAGATTACTTAAAAATAAAATCTTAAAAAAATTTGGGAAAAACATATACATTTAGAAACACAGGACTGTAGTGTCCCTGAAATGGTCACCTGTCAGATGATGGATGAAATTTCTTAAGAACATCTATCTCCAAGGTCAGGACCCAAGAGAGGTTGAAAAAAATCCATGGGAAATTTGAAAGTTTTTAAAATGTCACTTACACGCACTATAAGTACATCTATGAAAAACACACATTATGTGCATTCATAAACGTATATCTATTTAAATGTGTATGTATATTTCTTATGTATATAAACTCAGTACAGCTCTAGCTATAACAACATATTGGGTTTGACTTCCTAGCAAGGCTTCACTCTGGTGTTTGGTAAACCAGTCACTACAGCTGGTTGTTAAAATGTGCTGTCATAAGCCCAATGGATCAGGTGGAAATATGCATCACAAAATTTTAGACCTTCTTTGGGATAGGGTAAGTATATTCTGAATTTCCCTGACAAACTTAATCAAAACATAGCACATTTTAATAAATATTCACTTAACGTGTACCTGTGTTACTCCTAAAAGTGCTTGAGGTTGGTTCAAAGAAAATAACAAAGAATTACATGACACAAACACACATCAATTAAACTGGGAAAAAAGAACAAAAATACAGATAATACTCTAAATTTCTGGAATTACTTACTAAGGTCGGTCTGTACAGTACGGTTTCTCCTCCTCTTCCTTCTTCGTCTTCCTCAGGAAAACTGAAGGAAAAAAGATATTCACACTTCTTTATTGAGAGAGTATTTTGTGGATATGTCAATCCTCAACTGGTTAAAATCTCTACTGTTCAGCACTCTATAATGGACTAGAACGCCATCACGGTGTACCGACTTCTACGGGAAGTTATATAACAGCTAATCTTGTTCAATACTTACACGTGCCAGATGCTAGTCCAGGAACTTAACCTGATGAAACTCATAATTCTTTCAACTGCCCTGTGTAATAAATACGATTCTTGCCCTCACTTTATAGATCTTGGGGTCCTGGGCATTTTGGTCATGACCCTACATGGAACATATCCAAAGCCTGCAGAGCCAGAACCTAGGGTCTTAACCACCATATTACCCTGTGAATGGGCCATGGATTGGGATACTTCTCCCAAACATGGTAACTACAAATAATAAACTAAAAATGTAATACAGTACTTGTTACTAAGTCAGGCAATAATCACTATTTGATTAACTATTAGTCCCTTAGGAATATATTAAGTCATACGATGAAATGTCCTCTCATGCTTACTTTAAAAGATGCTGCTCCATATTATTATTATTATTATTATATTGGTTGTTTTGAACATTTCTGAGAACAGAAGGCATTTTATTTTTATTTCAACAGATGCAAAGAAAAACTCTGTACTAAATATTTATTCATTGTTTCCATATCTTAGTACTGCAGGATTATAGTCTCATCCAGAGCATTAGCTGAGTCTGTACAATTTCCACTATAGACCCCAGGCAGTTTTCCCAGATAACTGAATCAGGTGATACAAGTTTCTATGTCATTTTTCATCCACCTTGGCTGGGGCTCTGATTCAGTCTGTGTGCTGCCAAGGCTGGGCAGACCCAGGGCCAGACCGAGCTATTCCATCTCCACACCTCCAGAGCGCCAGTGAGAGCACGAGCTCATGGGGAGGCTTTCGTGGGGCTACATGTCTACAGCACCGTCGTCAGCACATTTCTAAACCATATTGGACACTGCGTATCTCTCTCTTTTGACTATATTTGTAGCCTTGAAGTTCTCCAACACTGGCCTCTTTCATTATTTGTGTCTGCATTGTGCAAACGTCGAGAATTCCACTGTGCTCCAGGCACATGCGCCAAGTGCTGAATATACAAAACTCTTGGCTGGCCCTGTTAGGCCACCGCATATAATTTCATAAGGAAAGCATAATGCAAGTAGACCACAGTGTCACAGACCTTCTTGGGTGAGATGTTACAGAAAGGGAGAACGGGACTCCTTCTCTCTCAGTGCATTTTCTCTGTAGGGACAGTGATGAGCCGAGTGACACGTCACTAGGTAACAAGATAAATTCCCTGAAGACTGTCTTCCCATTCTAGGGACACAAATATGTCAATTATAGGTTATTCCTAAGTACTTTTTCCTGCAACATGTTTCTCTCTCTCATCTGAATTGTGTATTGTGTGAACTGGCCAGTTTTATAAGCTTCTCTGTTCATTCTCATTTGGGTTTTTTGTTTGTCTGTTTTTTGTGTTTGTTGTTTCTTGAGTCAACACATGGCAAAACCTAACAAAATACAGGTGCAAAGAATTTGAACACTCATGAGATAGTGTTTTGATGAATTCAGTCGAAGGAAACCCCAATGACTTGGATCTGGAAGATTCTGGTATCTCTATTTGGTGGCATGACTGCTGATCTAGTTCAGATAAACACACACACACACACACACACACACACACACACACACACACACAGAGAGACAGAGAGCGAGAGAGAAACAGGTTGGAGAAGAAGCTGTCCAGGTTGGAAAAAAGTCTCTTATAAGTGAAGGAAATAGGCTTTACTCAGGCACGTTCTGTTTGACTGCTTTCTAAATATCCCATTAAGCTGGATATAAACGTAAATTTGAGCAGTAGAATTGAGAGAAATCACTGGGTATCTCCGAATATGGTTGTGAAACTTGGAAACCATGCAGGAAAAAAGTCTTCGCGTCACGTCCTTTGATAACTACATTCCTTTTCCACTTAAGATCTAATGTTGCAAACAATCAGTTGTGACATTCAACTTGAAACAAAGATTATGCATTTTCATGGCAACTACTTGGATCAGCGCTAGCACCTCACTCAATTTCTCTCCTTTTTGTGGAAGAGGGACGGACACAGAAGGCAGGTGACCATCAGCAGGAAAAAGCAGTCAAAACACAAATTCTTGCTTCAGAAATGCATGAGTTAATGGCAAATATGTGTACAGTGCAGACATTAGCTCAAAGTAAATGCTAAATATTTATAGTAATTACTACAGTAACTCAGGTATCGCTCCCTGCCTTTTGAGAATAAGTAAAATGCTTGGAATGCCCCAAATTTCATCGATTTCAGATGTCCAAAGGTATTGAAAGGATTTCAAGTTTCACATGTGGATATATTATAAAATTGCATTTATACTTGAAGTCAGAGGCTATTTTTTCTTCTGTATTCTCCACCTTCTCCTATTTCGGAGCAGACAGAAAGTGTTCAATTAAATTGCACTCACGGTAAGATGTCAGGTTAAAAGCATAATGTCTTGGACATGGGAGCATTTATTTTTATTTATTTATTTTATAGCAATGTGTTTTATTTTTTTAATTTTACGGTTTTATTTAAATTCCAGTGAGTTAACATACAGTGTAATATTAGTTTCAGGTGTACAATATACTGATTCAACACTTCCTTTTTTTTTTTTTTTTTTACCATTCCACATGTTCTTTTTTTTTTTTTAAAGATTTTATTTATTTATTTGACAGAGATAGAGACAGCCAGCGAGAGAGGGAACACAAGCAGGGGGAGTGGGAGAGGAAGAAGCAGGCTCATAGCGGAAGAGCCTGATGTGGGGCTTGATCCCATAACGCCGGGATCACGCCCTGAGCCGAAGGCAGACGCTTAACCGCTGTGCCACCCAGGCGCCCCCACATGTTCTTTTTTGGGTAGCTCAATTTTTAACTTTTTAAGGGCCCTCCACACTGTTTTCCAGAGTGGCTGTACCAACTTGCATTCCCACCAAGAGTGTAAGAGGGATCCCCTTTCTCCACATCCTCTCCAACAATTGTTGTTTCCTTGGGCATGGGAGCATTTAAGTCAACATTGTTTAAATTAAATTGAGTTAAATCTTAAGAAAAAAAAGACTTTGTTATTTGGAGCAATAAATTCTGTAATTAAATTTAATTGTAAATTATCAAGGTGGTAATCTTGTTATCAACTAACAAGGATTAACTTAAGAAAGGCAAAAACACAGATTTCAGTCTGGTTTTGTATCCAATGTAAATCCCGCAGGGACACCATCATGGAGTGTCTAGAAAATGTGACCATTTGAAAGCATAAGGGTTTGGATTTTGTTGATGTTTGAGGGGAGCTGGCCAAACAAGAAAGGGAAAACAGAGAAGAATAGTTGAGGTGAAAGACGTCAACCTGGAAAACAGAAACTCCACAGCATGTGAGCCAACTAAACCTGCTTCCTGATCTTAATGCTGAGGCGAGAATAGCCAGTCTCTGTCCCACTGACTGGTCTGTCTGCTGCTCTGATCATGGCCTGACACAGGTAGGTGGAGATCTTGATTTTCTGTTGGGCGGTGTGAGCAGAGGGCAGAGAGGCAGTGGGCCTTGTGGTCGGAAGTCAGAGACCACTCAGACTCTGCACTCCCATCCTGCCTTATTTGTTTTAGAGAAGAATCGCTTCAGCTAACGGAGTGACAAAGTCTCCCATACGCGCTTGTTCGTGGATGTGTGAGGGAGCCGGTGCGTGGCTGTTAGGGCTGCAAATCAGCTGACCTTCCGCAGGACACACGGGGAAAGGAGCCTGCAGGGGCTGCCCGCCTCAGGACTGGGATGTATTTAGAGAGTTTACTGCTGCATTTCCCCCTTTGTTCTCCATTGACAAATAAATGACATACGATTTTGCATTAATTTCAGGCATACAACCTAGTGGTTCAATATTTGTACACATTACAAAATGGTCACCAGTGTAAGTATCGTCCCCGTGTGTCTCCACCCAAAGTCGTTACATGATTGACTATATCCCTCATGCTGCACTTCACATCCCTGTGACAGATTTATTTTACACCTGGAAGATTGTAGTTTGTAATCCTCTTCCCCTCATTCACCCGTTCCCCCACCCCCCTCCCTTCAGGCAACCCCAGTGTGTTCTCTCCATGAGTCTGTTTCTTTTGTTTGTTTGTTTTTTATAGTCCACATGTAAGTTAAATAATATGGTAGTTTTCTTTCTCTGTCTGACTTATTTCTCTAGATCCATCCATGTCCTTGCAAATGGCAAGATTTCATTCTTTTCATGGCTGAGTAATCTTCCCTTGTATATATGTACCACCTCTTCTTTACCCATTCATCTACGGATGCACACTTGAGCTCCTTTCATCTCTTGGCTGTTGTAAATAATGCCGCAATAAACGTAGGGATACATATATCTTTCCAAATTAGTGTTTTCATTTTCTCCGGATATATACCCAGTAGTGGAATTGCTGGATCAAACGGTAACTCTGTTTTTAGTTTTTGGGAAACTTCCACACTGTTCTCCACAGCGTCTGCATCAGTTTGCATTCCCACCAACAGAGCAAGAGGGTTCCTTTTTCTCTACATTCTCACCAGCATCTGTCGTTTCTTGTGTTTTGATTTTAGCCATTCTGACAGGTGTGAGGTGATATCTCATTGTGGGTTTGATTTGCATTTCCCTGGTGCAAATGTATTCCCTCAGTACAGTGATATATATTTGAGAGTTTACTTCTGCATTCCTTGACTCTATTCCTGTCACTTCAGATGAGAGTGTTTTGAACCTACCATCTGCATTTGTAGGCAATACTCAGTTCAATAAACTCAATAAATGTCACACTGGTATCTTTCTGACTCTGCCAGTAACCCAAATAAGCTATTTTCCCCTTCAATGTGTTTCAGTTTCTCCAATGTGAAATCTATCAGCATGCTTCTTACCAACTGCGAGTGATGCTATGAGTACGGAACATTCTGCTAAAGGTCAGAAGGAGGATATAAGTCAGAAATTTGTCTAGTTGAATTTCAGAAGTGTAGACAGAGACATATTTTAATTGGATCAAATAGGTTATAGTACTAGTAAATCCATTTCAGGTCCTTCATGAACACGCTGAGATAGTGACTTGTGCAATCTTAGCAGTGAAACAGCATCCCGTACGGGGCACTTGAAAGTCATCCCAAAATAAGGACAGGAGTTTTATTTATATTTGCTTATCTACAGTTCATCTGTTTTATCTCTTGTTGTTCTTCTTCTTCTTCTTCACAAAATTGAGTGTTTGCTAAAGTGAAAGCACTGAACAAAAAAAATCATAGTTTGGGAGAATTTATCTGCTAACAACATGCAAGGGTCTACTCCTAGGATGTTTTGTTTCCTTTCAGTCTACTCTTAGGACATCTTGCAATTTCAGTTTCTGTTCAGTGGTGAACAGAATAACTCCCAAACACACCAATCCCCAGAACCTATGAATATGTTACCTTCTGTGGCAACAGGGGCTTTGCAGATATGATTAGTTTAGGGACTTGAGATGGGGACATTGTCCTGGATCACGGAGGGGGCCCAGTGCAATCACAAGGGTCCCAGTTAGATGAAGAGGGATCGGCATTAGAGGTCATGTGAGGCAGAAGGAGGGCGGCTGGAATGACACGATCACGGGCGAGGGCCAGGAGCCCAAGGCTGCGGGTGACCCCCAGGAGCTGGAGGGGGAAAGGCACAGCAGCTCCTGTAGAGCCCCCAGAAGCAGGCAGCCCTACCCACACATTGATTTTCACCCAGTAATACTCACTTCACACTTCCGACCTTCAGAACCATAGGAAAATAAATTTGTGCTGCTTTAAGCCACTAAATTTATGGTAAATTTTTACTGCAGCACTAGGGATCTAATATGATTGGTAATTCATTCTGAGCTCTTAGAGTGGACCACGTTAGTCTTAATAAAAAATCGTGTAGCTCATGTGAGGGTGTCTACATAACGGATAAACAGTATAGACAGAGGAATATTTTTTCTCTTATAGAGAAAATCAAATACTGTCCACAGAGATTCTGGGAGGAATCTCTTTACCTTCTGACAAGATCTGTAAGTCACTATTCCCCATTCTTTAAATTTTTTTTCTCATTTTTATAGTGATGTAGTTTTGGAATATATGTGAGGTTGGGTTGGGTGAGATCCAAAGCAGACAGCCAAGAAAGAATTCTTGGGACGTCTTTGGTGCAAAATGGTGGTTTTATTAAAGCACAGGGACAGGACCCCTGGGCAGAAAGAGCTGCTGACCCAGGGTTGTGAGGGGGTGGCTGATTATATACTTGGGAATCGGGGAACCTAAGGAAAAAGGAAGTTTCAAAAGGATTTTCACATGTTAAAGAGGACCTACAAGATACTGGAGGTCTTGCCATTGTCAAGTTAAGGTTGCAAGGCATTAACATTAAGATAATTTGGAAATTCCTGGAAGAATGTCACACGTGTCCCACCCAGAGGTGGGGGGGTGGGGGAGGTTGCAGGATGTCAGCTGGTGCTTTGTCCTCAGCTAGTCTTCTGCTCCCTTATCAGTAGCATGCAACAGAAAATCAGGCAGACCTCAGAGACAGCGGCGTCTGGAGCAGAGATGATAGTTAGCAGAAAGCTTATCAATACAGACCATGGATTTTCTCCCATATGCACATGGTGGCCGACATTGCAGAGGCACTACTGGGGTTCTGGACCCAGGAAGTCACACGGTGGTCCGGGATATGTATTTACCATCCGAGTTCAGAGCAGCAGATACAAACTGTAATTCATAAGTAAGGCCCTGTCATAAAGAAGTTCCTTTCCAGTGCTGATTGCTGTGGGCCAGGACGAGGGTGAGACCCAAAAGCAATCAGAAAACCTTTGACAAGCGCAGAAGAGATGTCCATCTCAGATGTAGCAGGAGAGAGATTCTTTTCCACACCTGGTTTGAGATTTTTACCAGTTCCGTTGTTAAGGAATAGAGTTTAAAACCAGGCTCCTTACTTATATATCATCTACCTCGGTGTGAACTTCTAATTTTATTCCATGGATTTAATCCTGTACTCTCATCATTTCTTTTGATATTTAAATGATCCCAGATTTAGGACAGACTAAATATGCTGCCTTCTGCAAAATAAGTGTCTTGGACTCTTTTAAGTGTCACTATATTGAGACCAAAAGAATAAAGAGACAAGGCATCTGAATACAACATATGCCCAAGATGTTACTTAACATAAAGGGTGTTATTGGCGCAGTTACTAACCTCTCGGTCAGATCAGTAGAGGGAAATAGGACTGAATCTCTAAGGAAGAATGAAGGGGAAACGTGATGTTCAGGACAGACGGGTATCTCTGACACCGTGTTACAAAGACTGAAATAAAAGATCCCTCCCCATCTCTCCTAGCCATCTGTGGGCCTTACTTGAGTGGTAAAAAGAATGCAGAAATAAATGAGGAGTCATTTAGAAAATTACTGTTTTTTAGCAAAACTCGGACCTATTTTTACACACCAATTATACAAGATTAGTGAATAAAAATACAATAAGTCCAGTTAAACTTGAATTTCATTCAGCCACAAAAATGAATGACATACTGACTCATGATTCAAAACCGATAAAATTTGAAAACATTATGCTAAGTGAAAGAAGCCAGAAATAGGACTTCTGGGAAGAAGGCAGAGTCAGAGGATCCTGAGCTCACGCCGTCCGCTTGGACACACCTTGCCAGCAGCCACATCTATGAAAATAACCCAGAAAAGGACCAAAACTGGCAGAACAGACTCTCCCAGTTAGTCATAGAGAGGAGACCACACTGAAAAGGGTAGGAAGACAGAGCCGGGGTTGGGAACGAAACTCCAGACCAGAACAATCACAAACAGGAGACACAGCACTAGTACGGAGAAGGGAGAGGAGTAGACCCCTCTCTAGCCACCCCAGACCGGGGAGGGGGGGGGCAGGAGGGGGGATCAGCGCTGGGAAGATGAAACCCCACATCATTTGGCTTTGAAAACCAATGGAGTTTAATCTCGCAAATTCTTAACAATCAGCAGGGATTAACACCTGGAGCTCTAGAAATCAGTGACTTAGCTTTGGAAGAGGGTGTTAGGAAACTGAGTCCTGCCCTTAAAGAGCCCCCATAACAAACAACCCTGCAGATACTCAACATAGAAGCAATTGCTTGACAAGCCCCAGCGTATACTGGAAGGAGATTTATTTACTTGTCTCAATGTGCCCCGGAGGGCAGCTTGGAAGGCAGCAGGGACACTCTCCACCTAGCTTCTTTCCATTGTTCTAAGTCAAAATAACACTGAATTTTAGATAATGTTTTTTCTTCTTCTTTAGTATAAATATGCTGCATGTTATATTTGGAATATTTATGCTAAATATTTATATGTTGTTTATCTTCAATTTAAATTTAATTGAATCTCTCGCATTTGATCTGGCAACCCCACTAGGTGTTTATTGAAAAAAATTATTTTTCAACCAAAAGGTTAATGTTTCTGGAATGTGGGTTTATAATAACCTTTGTCGAATCTTATAATGATGCACATAACAATACAATTAATTAACCATTCTTCCAGTGCTATGGAAATCCTTGTCGTAGCTTCATAAGTGATCAACTTGAAAAACTGAATGCCCAGCTCAAATTTAGTTTTGAAAATATTTTCCTGTGTAAATATAGATACTTATAACTTCAAAATTGTAGGCATAACACTTCACTTTTTATCACAAATACTAATAAAAATACTTGGCAGACCTACATTAAGTTACTCTCTACAGCCAGGACATCTTATACACTGAGCATTCACTGTCGCCAGCACAAAACTCCAGATGAGACAGAGTAATTAATCACTAACTTCATTAATGTAGATTCCACTTTGCACTTTATTTCTCAAAAACTTAATTAAGAGAGTGAAAAAATATTAAAGTAATATATAATGTAAATGCAGTTTCTCTCGTAGGAGGTTCGGGCCACCACAATCTTTTTACCTTAGGGAAATGGGTGATGGTATTTCACGAGCGAGGGTATAAATCAATAGCCTTGTCATTTCTCTGAAAGACTACTGCACTAATGACAGCAATTACTTTTAAAGGGCTGTTTTGAAATGTGTGGAATGGAGCCGCAATAATTAAGCTGTCTCTTTAAAAATGTGCTCTTCCTCATCTATGGGAAGGAAGTTGAAGAGGAAAATTGACCAGAGCAGGCCCAGGCCAGGAGGCCCCAGAAGATGGAAATTTACTAACAATAAGCTAGAGATAACCAGAAGCCCTACTGCGAGCAAGAGATAACCAGCCGTTTCTGCTTCTGTAAACAGGCTTCCCGCCACAGGCTCCCTGACCTACTGTTCCTGCCTAAAGCAGCCCCACTCCCCCAGTTCAAACCCACCTACCAGCAGTCAGCATAGCCCTTGGAGCCTGACTGCCTGCGGTCCCCTATGAAAGCCCTGTAACCCCATTCCCCAAGGGCCAGAATTTGGAGCAGGAGCTCATCTGGGTCCGCCCACGTAAAATAAATCCGAGTTCTCCTACTTCTCCCAGTGTCACTTGGTCTCTCCCGGGTCTGAATCTTATCTTTCCCCCCGGAAGCAAAGTTACTTCTCCAATCTCATCAGCGGTGATACGTCTTGTACTAATTCATCCCTGCCGTCTGTCCGTCCAGGTCTCCTCTGATGAGCAGCACGTAGGGTACACAGGCTTGTTGGGGGATGGCTGTGCATGTTGACTGTCCCCCGATAAATAAAAGGAGGTGCCCCAAACCTTGATTCTAAAGGGTTAGAATCACAATATTTCTCTCTGCTCACAGATTCACCAATTTCTTCCAAGTTGTCAGAAGCCTTATCTTAACATTGTAGATTTAGTAAATCGAAATAGGGACACATGGATATGTTGATCTTGTGATCCCAGACATAAAGTCAACCCAAACGCGGTGTACATTTTCAAGCTTGGAGATGTAGCTTTTCTTTGGCTTTGAATTGTATACCTGTTACTGAAGACTGCATTGTATCTTGTGTTTGCCTTGAAAATTTGGGAGTGGCTCTTGGCCCAAAGCAACAAAGTTTCCTCTTGTCATTTGGTGTGGTATGTGGTGTGTTACTGAGAAATAATTGCTAGTCGGGGAAAAAAATATATCTCCTTTGTGGTCCTTCTCCAGAGCCTTAACTATTATCATAATTTCCTCCTATAGTTTAAGGTGGGGCTGGTAGGTTTTTGCTGCAGCACGTGAATTAGTACAATATTTTCAGATTTGTGGGTATGAGGTACCAGTTACAATACTCAAATCTGGCATTGTAGGATTGAAGAAGCCATAGTGAATGTATAACTATGACGGAGCGTGGCTGTGGGTGTGTTCCGATAGTTTTATTTGCAAATATAGGCAATGAGGTTTGACGTGGGCTGTGTGTTGTCTATGTCAGCATAAAGCATTGCCTCTTTAGAAGGTAGGTCTTGGTAAATTTCAAACCCTTTGGGAAAGAACCGTATTAAGTTATGACCCATCATCCACAATTTATTGTGAATTTTATCAAATTTTCACCCAATTGTCTAAAGAGTGGAAAAGATACAGAATATTTTTAATAGAAGAAAAAGTAAGTTCAAGGACAGCAATATTCTACAAAATATGATCCTATAGAAAGCTAATTATGTAGGAAGTTAGCAAATATAATACAAAAGGTCAATTATGATTATAAATCTGTGATTTTAAAAAGTTAATTAGCTTTCTTTGCTCTAAGATTTATGTCTTTAATATGCTAATATATTATATGAGCATATAATATAATGGCATATAATATATATAGCATATATAATAGCATATAATATAATATGCTAATATATATAATATGCTAATATATATAGATCTCCAAGATTAGATTATGTTTTCAAAATAGTAAACTTAATTTTGCAGTGCAACTGAAACACTTAAAAATATTGTTCATTAGCAAAAAAGCATAGTCCATATGGGCAACCATGCTTAGAACATGCTTATCTAGCCAGGGAGGTATAAAGTGTTCTTAGGAATAAAATCCAGAAGAGCCAAAGGTAGAATGTAGATAACAAACCGTTCTCTCTCAAAACATCTTACTGTACTCACCCTTCTTATGAGGATGTGAAATAATAAAATGCCCATGTGATGAGATGAGCTGGGTGAGTGTTACATGCATGTGACCCAGCACTAGCTTATTATTGACCTTCTGCTGTGAGGTGAATGACAGAGATGTTGTCAGGTAGTGAGTCTGCTATTGACCTTCTGATGACATGTCAGAAGAAGGATCACCTGCTTCTAGACCCATCCAAGGTTGAAACAGGTATTTGAAACCACAGAAAGCAAAACTGCAGGTAAGGGAGGACTGCTGTAAAACTCATATTTAATCTATATTAGAAATATGTTTTTGATGTATTGTACAAGAAACTGCTTACTTTTTTGTCTGTCAATAACGTCAGCCCCTTCTATTCTGGAAAGAATCTTTGCAATGATATTCCCTTAGCAGGAGAACGAGAAAGAAATACTTCTATACATTAGTTTAATGAGAAAGAAATACTTCTATACATTAATTTCAGAAAAACATTTCTTTTACTAAACCCCTTTCTAGTATTTATAGAAAAATTGCACTGCACAGGTAAAAATATCAGGAAATACAATGCCTTGTAAAGATGAATGGCATACAAGGGCACTCAATTCTAGAACGTTTGTGATCATGAAAATTACAGCAATGCAAACGAGAAAATCATAACAGGCATCCATGGTTTGGAATGATTGCCTCTAAAAAGCCATAAAGAAGCCATGGAATTCTGAAAATTACCTTTGGAAAATTAAAGTTACACAATGCTAACTTCAAGTCTTCATCTTCCTGTACATTTTTAATTTTGTGATTACAATGTTTATGATACTGGTAAGAAATTGTATATTGTTGCGCTGCTCCCACAGTTTTTCCATTCCTCAGGGATTTGTTTGGCTTGGCCAGGCACTGCATGAGGCTCAGGATTGGGAACAGAACACATTCTTCTTCAAAGTCCTTTTCTGGTTCTCGGGGGCCTCTCACATTGTCTCTAGTTGTTGAACATGCTTTTTAGCATTAGTTAAAGACTAATTCTTAAGAACTGATCACAATTTCCCTGCATCGTGTGCTCCTCTGCACAAGAGGAGTTCTGTATTCCAGGTCTGCAGAGGAAAATAATTAACTTAATTCCTACCAACGTATATAAACTAATGTCAAATTCTCCATGGATATATTTTCATTTAAAAAGTTATGTTAGAGTAACTTATCTAAGTTCCTAGTTCCATTTTAATTTAAAGCAATATTGCTCCACATTTTACAGATTCCTCGTTGACCTGTATGTTCCTCCATCTGCCTATTCTATGGTCTCTTTTCTTTCTCTTTCTGTTGTTCCTCATGCTTCAAGTGTCTGTCTCCAAACTTCAATATGTATCTCAATGATGTAGCAATCCTGACTTTTTTTGTTGAAATGAGTAGTCCACATATTCAATCATAAAATTATAATTTCAGGGTAATTGTTATAGCTGTACAGGCATTATTTTACCTACATCTATTCATTGCAATCAGGGAAAATTCAGCTCTGCAGAGCAGAAGTCTAGAGGCCATTCCAAAACCCGTTCCTACAATCCAGACAGAACAGTGTTAGCAACAGGCTGTATGACTTTTGATAGATTTATTCCTATGTATTCTGTCTTTTTAAAAACATTTTATTTATTTATTTTATGTGTTTGTTCATTTTTAGAAAAAGAGAAAGAGAGCAAGAGGGAGGGGGCAGAGGGAGAATCTCAAGCAGACTCCATGCTCAGCGCAGAGCCCATCCCAAGGCTCAATCTCATGACCCTGAGATCCTGACCTGAGCCAAAATCAAGAGTTGATTGCTTAACCAACTGTGCTACCCAAGCGCCCCCTATGTATTCTGCGTTTAAAACAACCATTTTACATTTTATTTTCTAATTTCCTGATACTAATATAGAGAAATACACTCTTTTATGTTGACCTAGCATCTGGCAATATTGCTACATTGACTTACTCATTCTGATAGATTGTTTATGAGTTCGTTGGTGTACTTTACAGATGCTGTGATGCTGACCTGCCAATAATGGCGGTTTTCATTTTCCTTTCAATCTTCTGAACTTCTATTTCCGTCCTTTACCACGTTGCTGTAGCATTAGCACTTCCAAGGCACTCTTGAAGAGAGCGAAGAGATTGGACACACTTATCTTGTAACTTATGGGGATAAGATTCAGTATTTCACCATTCAGAATGATTTTTGTGGTATTTTTTATCGTAAATATATTCTTTCAGATTAAGGAAGCTCTACTCAATCGCTAGTTTGTTGAGAGTTTTTATCACGAAAGCATAGTGAATTTTGTCAAATTAATCTATTGAGATGATCGCAGGGTTTCTCTCTTTTTAACTAATGTGGTAAATTACATTACATATTTTTCAAAGGTTAATCCAACTATACACTTCCGGAGTCACGATGGATTTGTATGCCATTTTAATTTGCTGATGCTTCGTTTAGATATTTGTTTGCGTCTCTGTTGATGGAAGGCACTGATCTGCGATTTTACTTTTCTGCCATGTCCATTGCAGACTGTGACGTCCAGGCAACGTTGGTCTGGTTACATGAGTGGAGGTGTGCTCCCTTTCCTCTCATCTCTGTGTGTTGTGTATTGCTTCTTCCGTAGATGACTGGTTGTACTCATCAGTAAAAGCATCTTGTCCTGGAATTGTCTCTGTTTTGTTTTATTTGTGTTAGCGGTTTTTTTTTTTTAAAGTAATTTACAAAGCTAACCTTTAAACCATTCCAAACTATATAAGCTACAGGTGTTGATTTGATTGCTGAGAAACAATGCTTTAGTGGCATGCTTCTAATGTGAATTAAAATCCATATTAATTAAACTTTCAGATAGTTGCCATAGGAACACAGAAAAATGTAATCCTTAGGTCCTTGTCTTCATATAGCTGCATTTGTACCAACCTTATTCTTCTAAAGACCTTGCAAAAGTATCAAGAATTAATTTAAGTGATCTCTACACACGCTCCAAACTCATGTTAAATTTCCATTAGTAATGACAAAAGGTGGTATCTATAAATGCTACCAGAAATCCTGACATGGTTTCCCTCCATCCCTTATGATGACCCTGTGATTTGTATTTTGTGTGCCTGTAGGCGTCACAGACCCAGGCATGACAGAGTCAGTCTCTGGAATCCACTGACTCTTCTTACCAGCTTTGCTTTCTTTTGTTTTTGTTTTTTTAAAGATTTTATTTATTTATTTGACGGAGATAGAGACAGCCAGCAAGAGAGGGAACACAAGCAGGGGGAGTGGGAGAGGAAGAAGCAGGCTCATAGCAGAGGAGCCTGATGTGGGGCTCGATCCCATAACGGCAGAATCACAGCCTGAGCCGAAGGCAGACGCTTAACCGCTGTGCCACCCAGGCGCCCCTGTTTTCTTTTGTTTTTGTCTTTCATGTCATATATATTTTTGCTTCTTTGTACCTTCAACCAATTAGGGTCTTGATATTTAAAATACACCTATTATGAACTGCATACAGTTGTTTCATGGTGTTTCTTGAATCCAGTTTTATAATTTTTTCCTTCAATAAGCAGTAAACATTTAGAGAAGAATGGTTTAAGGTAGCCTCTCAACCTAAAAGTATATAAAGTTTCATAAAGGCATAACTTCAGTAACATTATCACAATTAGAATGACAAAGTTCAAACACAAAACAAAGAATAGAACTCAAAAGATATTTTGCATATTTCCACGGCTATGCTTTTATAACAAAGGAGACAAAATTGTAACAAAAGTTTGAAAGAACAAACAAACGGCTTTTATTCCTTCTTGCCTGGAGCCATCATTTAAAAGCCAAGCTTTGAAGTAGATGCTTTATAAAGCATTTATATATAAAAATAAAAAAGAAAAATATGTAGTGTATAATTTCTTTCTAATTGCAGTGTATTTCTCTTATAAAAATGGCATACTATGCAAGATAAACTTAAAAGTCAAATGAGCTCCCCGTAAATTTGAGTTGAAGGCTGTGGTTTTCCTACTTAATTTTAATACGTAATAAACAAGTTGGCCATAAAATCTTCAAAAGTGATTTCTAAAGGAATATTTGCTTTGAATTGTAGTAATGATAAAACTGGCCTTTATTCGCCTCCAGTAAACCCAGAGGCAAACTTTACTAACACACGGCAGCTTCTGAATATCCCTGGAAGGCAGAAATAACAGGTCACTGTTGCTCATCCATGGTGCGCAGAGTAGATGGGACAGTGGTACATCCATGGTGACCCAGAGCCAGCGAGACAGAGCAGGGAGGCAGGGAAGCAGGAAAGGACTCTGGCTGCCCCTCATCTCAGCTTCCCCAGGCCTTCGGACTGGCTAAATCCTTAGGTCGAATTAGATCATTTCTATGGTCTCTTCTAGAGAGAATAAAGTTAACATGTGATTTCTTTAGGAAATATTCAAGCTTTGTATTCAAGTATGCAACATATACATTAACTTCAAAGTTTTCTGTACTGAACTTAATATTTTCTGTTTGGTGGGACTCCCTAGGTTGGTTCCGGGTGAAAAAGGTTCAGGTTAAGGTTAAATGCACTTTTCGAAGGGTTTTCTCTTCTCTCCTCCACTGCTGCTTGGGTGGCAGCTGTCTTGTCCTCCGCGTGTCTGTTCACGTCTGCTAAGGTGTGAGCAGCCTCCAGTCCGGGTTCTGCTGTGGCCGCCCTCCACGCTGATACCCTCTTGTTGCACACCTACAGTTTGTTTCTTCTGGTAGCTGTAAACATTGGGGGCAGAAGAAAATTCAGCGCTGCCCTCAGGCTCTGCTGGAAACGAGAGGAAACTGGTGGCTGCGTGGTGACTCTCAGCTCAGATCCAGTGCACTTCGGTTCATCTCCCCCATGAGTGTCCATGAAGCCACCCCGGGGCGAGCTCCACGCGTTGTTCAGCCTGTCATCCCCTCTGGAAGTCGTGCTGTCCCCCCTCCCCCCACCTCCTCTAGAGCGGGCTGCCGACTTCCTTCCCAGAGAGACACCTCAGGGCCTGAACGTATCTCGGGGCTCCCTTCTCATTCCCCTTTTATTATTTCCCTCTCCTGGGGCTTGTATCACTTTTATTTAATTTCAGATGTTTGTGCTTGAGAGGAGGAAGGTCAAACAGGTCAGATCAGATATTCTTCTTTTCCAAATTTTTAAGGTAGAACCTTAGCCTTCCGTGCTCAGACCTCAAAATGCGTTTTTCTCCTCAAAACTGTGGCCACGCTCCTCAGAATTCTGTTTTGGGACTTCAGTATTTTCTTTGTCACTTTTCCCTCCGGGCACTGAAGGCGGCTGCTTGGATTTGCTTTGGGGCCCAAGGTAAATGAAACCCACAGAGAGAGAAGATGATGTAGAAACGTGCCAGGTGACACGTGCGACTCTCTCTTCACATAACCTGCCATGTTTTCCCTTTGCCTCCCTTTTCCGAAGTAAGATACTTTCGCCTGGCGAACACTATTTACCTGAAACAGCACATCAGGCTGGTGAAAGTGCAGAGTTTTGCGTGGATTTTTTAAGAATACGAGGGCTGAGGGGCGCCCAGTAGCTCAGTCGGTGAACTGGCTGACTCTTCATGTTGGCTCAGGTCGTGATCTCAGGGCTGTGAGACTGAGACTCAGTGCGGAGTTTGCTTGTCCCTCTCCCTCTGCCCCTCACCCCACTCACACACGCAATCTCTCTCTCAAATAAATAAATAGACCTTTAAAAAAAAAAAAAGAATGCAAGGACTGAGAAATTCTGAGGGTACTTAACTCTCTCCATGGAATGTAATGTTCCATTATATGGAAGATGGAAATTGGGTGTATTAATGTATATTCAACTTTGTGAAAAATAGCCTTGCTATCGCTTTGTTTCTTCAGGAAAACACAATGATGATTTGGGCCTAAAATGTTAACTCTTAATAAACAATAAACAATGTAAAAAATAACTCATGTTGACTCTTGATAACCCAGATGTTTACCAATAAGTTTGTACATAAGTCTACAAATACTAAGTATTTCCGAAGCCCGTGCCCAAAGCAGCATCAGAGATGGAGAACAGTGCAAGGAGGGGGGGGGGGGTCTCATAAAAAAGAAAAAATGTCGAATCACAACACAGGCTATAAATTATTTATAGACCATCAAACATAGCAAGTCTGTGATGTTATTCAATCACTAGAAAGATTTTAATATAGGACAAAGTCCCATTCTGCTCTGTGATTGCATTTTTGTTTTATTATTTCATTGTGTTGGTTCATTGTCAGCGCTAGGAGATGGTTATCCTCTAAAGAGATAATCTTTCACCGATGATTGGAAATTAGAAACAATTGGAAAAACAATGTAATGGGATAAACAAATTCAGCATCAGGGGATTGGAGTGGATCTTGGACTTCTGCAAGTAAGTCTTCATCTCTTGTCACAGCTGATCTGCTGGAAGGTCCCGCAGCATCATCCAAACATTTCTGAAGACAGCACTGTGTACACGGCCATTTTCACTGGGAGACGTGATTGATTTAACGTGTTTTTGCATTACAACTAACAAGTTAAATGAGGTATACATGAATACTAATCTGAGTTAACTTTGTTATATTTGAAACAGAAGAAATAAAACAGCATACATGTAATCTTGTTATAAACAGGAACAGCACACTTTTATATATTACTATAATTTAAATGTTTTTCACATGATGATTTTCCATTCCTGAAGTAATGAAAAATAAGATGGTTTCCATTTGCTTTCTCAATACTGTAAGTAATTTTACTGTAAGTAAAAACAAGGGGTACAATTGAAAGAGAACAGGTCCCAAACATGTGTGTGTGTGTGTGTATGTGTGTGTGTGTGTGTGTGTGTGTGTTTGCTAATATAGCCAACCGTCTTACTGCAGGTCCAAAGTGTAGCTTCATTTTCCAAAATCAATGCCAATGTTTGCTCCACTTCTTATTTTTCCTTTGTATTTTTTAAGTATTAAAATGATACCTCATAAAGTTTGAAAAATAAATATAAATCTTTAAATTCAAATTGTTAGAATTATATACAATTAAATATTCAGCTCATTAGTCACACTAGTCACATGTCAAAGGTTCAGGAGGTATGTGTGACTGGCTACTGTCATGCACAGTGCAGATCTAGAATATTCCAACATTGCTAAAAGTGCAATTGGACAGTGTTACCTTCAGTAGTTTGAGACTTTGTTTATGGCTACATAATATCCCATATTTTGGTACAGTAGTTTCTGAATTATTTCTGCACTGTTGTATTTGCAGGGCTCACTGGTGACTTCTTGTGTTTCTTTGGGCTGATGTTGCAGTTTTATTTTATTATTAGAAAAAATGCTATAATGAATTATGTATAATTTTTTTTACGTTTTTATTTTGGAAACGTTCATATATTCACATTTTTTTCTCTTCTGTGGTCATAACTAAGGATCATATGGCAGAACTATTGACTAGAGCACAGAACTTCAGGAAACTACAACTCTAAGTATGGGGGAAGATTATTTTGAAATATCTTGAATTTTAAATCGATTTAGTGGGAGATTTTTAAACAATTGTACACTGGGGTTTTTAAAAGATTATTTAACTCTTTGGAGCCTGAGGTCATTGTGAACTCACAGTTTATGAAACACTAAGGTAACTACTAAGATTTGAACAGTTTCAGACTGTGGCTTCATGCACCAGGGACCTTAGAGACAGAAAAAAAATCCCAAATAACTAACTTTTGTCTGGATAATTGTTCTGAATGAATATTTTTTAAAAATCTCTGGGCTCTAAAAGTATTTAATGCTCAGTAAACTCAACTGTTCAATGTTTTGCTCCATTATGTGGTTTATTAACAGAGTAACATCTTACTTTTCTTTATACATCTCATATGCAAGTAAGATCAGGATAGCAGAGTGGTCGCTTACGTGCTTGTCTGAGCAGACCATAGGCAAGTAAAGGTTATGCAATGTAATTACGTGAGAGGGTACACACTGGATAGATCAGCCCCATTATTACAAAATTCCTATACTGTGTTTTCTTTGTAATTAATTTTGGTTTTTCAAAAGAATTCTGAAGGCTCCCATTTTCTCTTAACTTGGAGTTTTAAAAATACATCTACTTTCCTTCTGATTTTAAATTACCACCTTTCAACGGGGAGAAAAGTTGTCCAGACAGTATTTTAGAGTCAGACGGGGCTGCACTCACTTGTGTGTGTCAAGAGATCAGGGTTTTTGTATCATCTCTGAATGTCACCCTCCAGACTCCCGTGCATGGCACAGTGCCGCCAACACATCAGATAGTGACACAGACCTAGTCTCAAATCCTCACTTCAGGATGTACTAATTGTGTGACTTTGGGGAAATTATTTTATGCAATTTATAGTGCTTCCTCCTGAGGCGTCCCATGAGAAAATGAGCAGTAAACACTCAGAATGGCGTGTGGCTCATAGCAAACTCTGCTGTTGTCATCGAAGGGGCTGAATCAAATTCACTCTTGAGGAAATCTTTTCTCACTTCTAATTTTAAAACATAAAAAAAGGAACTCCAAATGGATAAGATAGATTAAAATAGACTAAGAATGTAAATTTCTCCTGCATTTTCTATAGTGAATGTGAATGTGGATTCGGGAATGGGGCGGTGACCAGGCCGAAGCTCCAGGAGGAGCCCCCGGACAGGAGAGAAGGCGCACTGGGAGCGCTGAGAGGTCATTGCGCCTGTTTCTGGGCCAGAGTAACAGCAGGAAGTGAGGCTGTTGCAAAACAGGTGTCCGAATGGGAGTGTCCTCGACTAGAAGAGATCCCACAGGGAAATGGTGGTGAGATGCGGACAGACTTCCATCTGGGTTGTATCACATCGGGGGGGGGGGGGGGGTCAGGAGAAAAGTGATCACTAGCTCATCTACTAGTCCCTACTTGTCATCTGAAGACGGTTCCGAGGACCTACAAGAAACAATTGTTCAACAGTAAATAATATGTGAAATATATATGAATTTCCCCAAGGGTTGCCTCACCACAACTTTTAATATCAATGTAGACTGTAAGGTTTATAAAGACAGAAAAAGATCCTGTATGCTACCAGTCTTATTTAAAATTCCTTAGGGAATTAAACCTCTAAAAACTCAAGGATGCTGGAAAAAAAAAAATATGGAGAAGAAGCTTCATGTGGAAAAAGCATCCATAAAAATACGAACTTATGGCAAGAGTCAGAAAGCTCCTGAAACCTAGGAAGGATGATAGACTCTTCTATTTCCCCGGCCTCCCTTATCCTGGCCACTGTAACCCCAGCGTCAGATCCGCACAGACGGAGGCTGAGCCACAGACCTCGTGTAGCAGCACACCTGTTACCAATCAATGTCACATGCTCCACCGGGCACTTAAATCTATTCTCACTTCCCACAGTGACCCTGGGAAACAGAACGATTGTCATCAGCTTCTACACTTGACCCGAGGATTAGTCATGTTAAAGGATATGCCTGAGGACATCACTGATTAGCGGCGGGCATCGACTTCCCACAGGAAACAGGCAATGCCCACATCCACGAATGCCAGAGGAGCTTTGGTGGTTAAAGGTTTTGAAAACCCAGAAGTGTGGGGGCACTCCAGGCTCCCACATTTTTAACACCCAAGCAAGAAATAAGAGAGCATCGCAGGGAAACTAACTCATCCCAAACACCCATTACACAGGCCTTTTGAAACCAACCCTAAATGTATTCAGCAGTAGAAACTCTCTTAGGAGTGGATTAGGACAGATATATTACAATCATTTTCAAAAGTCATTAAAGGGAGAAACAAAGAGAAAGTTTAATATGTGAGAAATATGCCAAGGTTTAGATTTCACTCATTTCTTAAACCTCTGTAAAATCTTAGCACAATTAAATCATCAATAAAGGATATTTGTTATTTAGAATACTTTACTTAGAATATTGGTTATTCTTATTTAGTAATATTTAAAATCCCTATTTTAAAATAATAATAAAATATGAATTTAAATGTACTCATTTCCAAAGAGTCTGAACAAATATAGAATATATACATCTAATGACTCAAAATTATTTAGGTTGGTATTTAATAATTAATTTGCTGATTAGGTTATTGTGACATTTTAAAAGAAATAGTTTTCAATTTTTTCTACCGTATCCTGAAAGACATCAGGAATCTTCAGAAATTGTTTCTCAAATTGTAATCTTCTGGCACAAGCACCAAACTCACCTGAGGTGGTCTTAGAAAATGTGTATCTGTAGGACCAAACCTTAGATCTACCGAGGACCGTGTGTAGATTAGCAAATCTTTAAAGAGCTCTGAAGATAACGCTTATACTCGAAATGTTTGATAATCACATCTTTTTTTTTTTTTAAGATTTTATTTATTTATTTGACAGAGAGAGACAGCCAACGAGAGAGAGAACACGAGAGGGGGAGTGGGAGAGGAAGAAGCAGGCTCCCAGCGGAGGAGCCCGATGTGGGGCTCGATCCCCTAACATTGGGATCACACCCTGAGCCGAAGGCAGACGCTTAACCGCTGTGCCACCCAGGCGCCCCTGATAATCACATCTTTACATTAAAATTTGCCAAAATTCTAGAAATACCACTCTTCAAGACATACCATATCTGACTTTTAATCATAAAAATGATGTTTGGAAAAGATATTGAAGGTACAAGAATTTAAATCAAATGGGGTCTCAGAGAATTTGAAACAAAACAAAATAAACAGGGGTACCTGGTGGCTCAGTTGGATAAGTGTTTCCCTTCAGCTCAGGTCATAATCCCAGGGTCCAGGGATCGAGCCCCACATCAGGCTCTCTGCTCAGAGGGGAGTTCGTTTCTCCCTCTGCCTGCTGCTCCCCTCCCCCTGCTTGTGCTCTCTCTCTATTTCCCAAATAAATACACAAAATCTTTAAACAAATAAATAAAAATAAATAAAAATCATTGATTCAGCCATATGCATCAGGAACCTACAACATACAAAGTAGTGTACTAGGCCCCCTGTGGGGCTAGATCTAGAAATAAAACCACTGTGGAATATTTTAGAGAAGAAATACAATTACTCCGCTCTTACTCCAAAGCAGATGCTTCAAACAGGAAAGATTCTCAATGTTTTCAGATGCCCTCAGTGTTCAATGTCATGATCTGTATGTCAGTTACATGGGCATTTGGTATATAACTACAGATTAAACCACACATTTATGCTTTGCAAAATAAAATAAAATTGCTGTGAGGTATCATTAAGATTATTATTTTAAAATCAACGACAACAACAAAGCTTCAAACAGCAAGGTTAGCACAACACTCAAATAGATATGTTATTTATAGACCTCAGCGATTTTCCTCTTCAATTATCTGTCGCAGTGCTGATCAGCTAAGTTTGAAATGTGTGAATAAACAATGTTATTTTGTCAGCATCTGTGGGGAGGTGGAGAAGTGGACCTGAATAGCATTTTTCAAAGACTCTAAGACTCTAGGAAACACCTTTGTGAGGAAGTTTTAGCTACTTTGCCAGGATCTTCCAGAGACCGAAAGAGTTGGGTGTATCAGTGAAGCTTTTCCTAAACATTAATGAGAGTCAAATACACAGAAAACCACATTCCTCTCCTAAACTAAGGTATTGATGGGCATGTGACGTAAATAACACCATTGTAATCACGCTGATCTAAGTCCCACACATGAGTTTTGTTAATCTGGAAAGTTGTAAACTCAGATAAGAAGATAACACCAGCCAATTTTAATATTTTTAAAGAATTTTCAAAGAATTTTCACATATGGTAGACTTAATTTTAGAGCACTGTGAGATTTACAGCAGAGACAACTGGGGGTTAGGGGTGGGACCTGGGTCTCCTCACCATGGGATCAAGGTTTACCTTCACACCCATATGTTAAGGATTTAGAATCAGACAATTACATTATTATTCCACCATCTTCAATTACCATATTTTGATTTTAGCAACCATCTTAGTTTATCATTACTCTTCTTACCTTCAAAGGGAATTGGCTCTGTTAATACTTGTATCATGTTGTAAATGCATACCAAACTTTAATGCAGATTTCATTAAGCATATCTTTCTGATAGTACGATTATGAAATCAAATCTTCCATTTTGGAATTTACATCTGCCTCTGTCAAATTTCCATTGTTGATGACTTTTTATTTTATTTATTTATTTATTTATTTATTTTTACCTGGGATTATTTTATTCATTTATTCATTTACGCCACAAATAACCCCGAGTATTTATTATACGTCAAGAAGTGTTCCGGACCCTGGAGATACGAACGACAATGCATCCCAAAGGACAGGATTCCACACCACCCCCTCTGTAGACATCTACGCATCTTGCTGGATGCAAGGAACAAAACTTTATGTCTTTTATTATTTTTTTTTTAATTTTTAACTTTATGTCTTTTAGGTACCAGCATCCAGGCATCTCTTACTTGTAGTCAAACACAATTCAGTATGTCTTGCACTCCCTCTGGATTCTTGCTAAAGTACATGCTTTGCTAGTAGCATTTTCAGTAGGGGATTGTGGGTGGTAAACTACTTTGGCTCTTACATGTTTAAAAACATATTTATTTTAACCCTGCTCTTTAAAGAGAGTCTGGCTGGCTAGTGAATTCCAGGTCTCCGGATGTTTTCCTTCGGCATTGTGAGTATATGAAGGCATCACCTCTGACCTCTATTGTTATTGGAAGCTCTACTGTCGATTTCTCACTTCTTTGTATGCAATCCATCTTCTCTTTTGTAGGCCATGTTTTCCCTTCTTGCTTCCTGTTGTGCAGTTATACTATGAGGTTTCTAGGTAGAGAGTTATTGTTATTTTCTTGCTAATCATTCAGTGAGGTTTTTCAATTCAAGTTTTCATTCCTTTCATTTCTGGAAAATTATCAGTCATTTTATTTGTAAGCATTATCTTTTTTCCATTCCCCTTTTTTCTTTTGCCACTTCCACTGAATATAGTTCTGAACTTCTCATCCTACCCTCCAGGACCCATAATTTCCTCCTTAGTCTTACTGTGCTGTGATCTAGAAACTTCTCCCTCAGTGCTATCCTTCAACTCATTAATTCTCTCTCTTAAGATACACCCTGTGTACCATCGAGATGATTTCTTGCGGGTTACTATGATTATGATTTTACTTTCAATAATTATATTTTTCACTGTCTAGTTTTCCAATGTATTCCTTTTCACATCCTTCCATTCTTGTTTCATCAATGCTACTTCCTTCCTCTTGTCTTTGAGCAGTTTACATTATTTTTAAGTTCTCAGATGGATTTCTACATCCTTAGGGGTTAATTCTTCCATTTGTTGAATTTCCCAACTATTTTTATGCTAACACACTTCTGCACATGCTTAAAATTTTTTAAAGAGCTATTCTTGCTTGGTAGTTCTCCTTCATATATGACCTTACTTTTCACATGATCTGTGTTTGGCGTCAACCAAACGTGGACTTATAGAAGCAGATCAATTTGAATCTTTTTCTCCATATGAAAGGTTTACTTTTGGACCTTACATGAATATTGTATAGACTCAGTTCCTGTGTTCCATGGTTCCTCTGCTTCTTTACTTTACACGTATAAATTCAATGCTCTCAAAAACAAAATCTACATCTAAGATTTAATAAACTACATCTTTTATTTAAGAAGAAGTTGCATTTTTTGATTAAACCAACTTGAGGCTAAATGACTAAAGACCTATGAAAATAACATCTGGCATCTCCTGGCTCCCCACGCATCTCTCCTCACCGTTGTATTTTCTGTTTATGAGTGAGTCTGTGCTTCCGTTTCACCATCCCTTGTAAGATCTTCATTCCAGATTACTTGGACCCACGAATCGTTTTTCTCGATCGACCAAGAAGTACCTAGCAATTCTGTCATCAAAGATAACATTTTCTGGCCCAATCCTGGAAATGCCCGTCCCATGTAATACGTTGGGGCTCTGAATCTTCTCCTGTGTGGGGACTGGTGACAAAGACTTGGAGTGATCAAGGAGAATCTCCTAAGGATAAGGGTATGCAGCAGGAGGAATCCCACACTGAAAGACAGCCTCTGCTGGCATCTGGAGAGTCTCTCCACCGGACAGAGTGAGCTGGTCAACAAGGTGCCGTGTGGAGGTTTTGTCATAGATTCTGGTCTCTCCTCTTCTTTTCTAACCACCTCACACATGAAAACAGGCTGGGAGTCTTCTTCCCTCACATTAGTTCCACTGGTGAATGACATGCATTCAGGTTTTGACTAAGCGTTTCCTGTGCTTCACCAGGTGAAATACCGTGCGTTCTTAGAAGATTTGACTTCTTGCTCACCTTATTAAAATTCTCAACAAATGCATAAAATTCTGGCAGCAAACATCTGGGAACCTCTGCTGCTGTACCATCTCTACGTGGATCGGTATCCCCATTGAGGAGCACTGGGCTGGGATTTTATTCTCTAATTCCTGGTGTGAGCTCCAGGGGAGATCTCTGCTTGTTTCTGGTTTGCTTCTTGGAGCAACAGCACTTGACCTCCATAGGTTGGAATCCCAAAAGCAAGGAGCCCGACTCCCAAAGATGGAAACCAGAGAAGAGGGAAACTGTTCCACTCAGCAAACTGATAAAATGTTTCTGCCCAGTGACTTCGTGAAGAACTTCATCTGGGTCATAGGAGGGCACAATCTTTTGATGCTTTTCTTAAACTGCCCATAACTGATTGATAACCATCAGCAGACACGTTGTCAAAGGACAACTTCACAGCTTTTGATGCCATCGGCTCAGAGCTCTTTTGCCCTGCAGATCAAGGGAATCCTTGTTCTATACTTTCATCTGTTGACTGGTGCTTCATCTTGATCACCTTCTTCATCAGAGTCTCCTCCTTTCCTCGTCTGTCCTAGAGTGTGTTCTAGAGCATGTTTCTGGAGCACATTCTAGAGTCTATTCTAGAGTGTGTTCTGGAGCGTGTTCTAGAGTCTATTCTAGAGTGTGTTCTGGAGTGAAACTGGAGCGTGTTCTAGAGTCTATTCTAGAGAGTGTTCTGGAGCATGTTTCTGGAGCATCTTCTGGAGAGTGTTCTAGAGTCTATTCTAGAGTGTGTTCTGGAGCGTGTTTCTGGAGTGTGTTTCTGGAGCATGTTTCTGGAGCATGTTTCTGGAGTGTGTTCTAGAGTCTATTCCAGAGTGTGTTCTGGTGTATGTTCTAGATTGTATTCTAGAGTATGAGAAAAGCTGTTAAAAGCCCTGGTTTGGACACCAACTTTCAGACCTATATGTTCACGCTTATCTTTAAGAAGCTGTTTTATCTTGTTTGCTGCTGAAGGTGTCACGGTGAGGGGAGCCTGGCTGGGCTGCAGCTTCCCTTTGCTCATGGCCCAGACAGTGGCCCGGACTGATGAAGCCAACCTCCTTGCCATCCTGGTGCTGCAGTGTCTCAGGCCTGTGCTTGGCCATCTCAGCCTTTCCCCATGGACACAGTGGCTGTGTTCTGTGGATGACTCTTTAATCTTTGTTTTGCCATTGTCACCTTTTCCCTGATTCTTATCATCAGTCCACATTTATCATCATATTTTGAATAAATGACAGGCAAAACAGAAAACTTTGGGGAAAAAATAATTTTTCAGGGTTAAAGCAGCATAAAAGGTGTAATGTTTGTCAAATTTGGAGCACTCAGTTAACAATGAAAGTTAGAACTTGAATGACTTCTGGACTGTATCATGAGGACCAGCAGGTGAGAGCTACAGGACGAGGTCTTGCCTCTGTGGAGAAGAAAGTTCATATTGGAAGTAACTAAACAGGGAATGGGGCTTTTTCAGTGCCATGAATTTCTAGTGACTAAAATGGGGCCAGAAGATGACCTGGTGATAGAGGTGTGTAAACTACATGTTTAACTAGAAGTTACTGTAGGTGTCCTCTACCATCTCTCTCCAACACTATTCTTCAGGTTCTAGTATTTTATGATTTAAATGAGTTAATAATCCTTCTGAAATGATCTAAAGTAATAAAAAATATCATTCATCAGTAGCATTTGATGAGTTAATGTTGAAGATCTACCAACAGGTTCTCTGGTGGAGGGACATTTCTCTTTAAACATCAACCCTGTACCACCAAGTTAATGAATGAGTTTGCTTAAAGGCATCTGAATATTGCTCACATAAAAGTTGTAGAGTGTTTCTATGGAAGGAGTTTATTTCTTGTAATATATCTGATTTGCTAAAAGATAGAGTATATGATAATCTGTTCATTTCCAAAACAGCTTTGTTGAAAAATTGGATTATGTTTACTACTTTGATTGTTGATTCATACCTTCAAGATCATATAACCAAAAGATATCTTTTTTTAAAAATATTTTATCTATTTATTTATTTATTTGACAGAGAATGAGAGACAGTATAAGCAGGGGGAGGGGCAGAGGGAGAGGGAGAAGCATACTCCCTGTGGAGCCAGGAGCCTGATGTGGGGTTCTATCCAAGAACCCTGGGATCATGACCTGAGCTGAAGGCAGACGCTTAACTGACTGAACTACCCAGGCACCCCCAAGCGATGTCTTTAAACAATATTCTTTCATAAGAATCTTTCATCTTTAAAGATGATGCAATTCTGGAGTTTAGAACTACGACTTTCCATTACCTGGAAATGACAAGAAATGTAACTACAATCATGAACACAGAAGTACACTAGAATTATTTGGAAAATCGGTTTGAGAATGTTCAGAAAACTATTTTCCCTGTCACCAGATAAATGGTACTCACTTTACTGCCTTCAGAAACCAATTTCATTTTCTTTCTGAAAACTTTTTTAAGGTATTGGAAAAAATAAATTCTTCTTCTTCTTCTTCTTCTCCTTCTTCTTCTTCTTCTTCTTCTTCTTCTTCTTCTTCTTCTTCTTCTTCTTCTTCTTCTTCTTCTTCTTTTTAATTTGTTTGAGAGAGAGAGAGAGCAGGGTGGGGGGCAGAGGCAGAGGGACAGACCCAAGCAGATTCCACGTGGAGCATGGAACCCAGCGCAGGGCTTGATTCCAGGAGCCTGAGATCATGACCTGAGCCGAAACCAAGAGCTGGATGCTCAACCTACTGAGCCACCCAGGCGCTCCAGAATATACTCTTGAATACAGTTTCTTTCTTGAAGCATATTTGAGTATCTAAATGCTTTTGCTTAAAAACTACTATGCTAATTATACTTTCATTAATTTCAGCTGAATCTTAGTCATCTTGGTTATACAACTTAACCTAAGTTTGAAAAATGGAAGAAAATGATGAAAGAAAAAGCATGTAAAATACTACTAAGAATTAATTTCCTTGCCCAAACCAGAGTGGTTATCGTTAAAGCATTAGATTTTAAGAGGCAGTTTAGCTGGTCCCTAGAGTCACTGCAGGAAATCACTGGTCAGACCACACTCTGATTACATAGTAAATAGAAAAATAATCTGTTTTGAGACTAAATCTGCTTATTAGATAGTTGAAGACTGGCAAAAACCCATTTTTTTCTTTGTTCAAATAGCATGTTAAGTGGCCCAACTGTGGGTCTTGAATCACTTTCAGTAAACATGTCCATTTTCTCCTGGCCCATGTGGCTTTATTCTGACCCTGTTTGCGGATACTACGACTCTTACACTGTTCTGTTACCTCTTCAAGTGTGGTCATATTTTTACACTGAAATATCAGTTGCAAAAAGGGTCTTTCCCTTTGCCTTGTCATTAGTCCCCTTTGTTCTCTACAGCCTGCAATAGCTTGCCGGTTCCCAGCACAGAGTGGGGACACCTGCTGTGTACATAATAGATAAATAAACACAGTGGATAGATTCGCTCACTAAGGCAAGTGAAAACGCTAAAATCACTTCCCTCCCCATCTATAAATAAATAACCTCTGCCCTTGCCACCCTTGCCTATGGCATGTCTTCCACCTACCAGAATTAAATAACCAAAAGGGAGGGAAAAATCATTATTTTTTTAACCATTGGATATAAAGACATCCAATATAACATTGGCTAGAAAGACATGATTGACATGCAAGACATTGTGTCTGGGTCGTGAGACTAATGGCATAGTTTGAGAAGCTCTACGACACCTCTCTCTCACATGTGTATGTTGGGGGGATGTGATATATATATAGTGTTTTACTTGAAGGCTAGATAAATGTTTGGATTTGGAATCAGAGGTTTGGGTTTTTTTCTTTTGTTTGTTTTAGTTTAGGCTACTTCATCTTGCTAAGTTTCAGATTTCTCCACAATAAAACAAGTGTCAAAATATTTAATTCAATATTGTTACAAGGTTTACAATAAGATGATAGTGTAAAGGAGGTGCCTGAGACGTAGGAGGTACTCAAGGTTGCATATGATTGCTTTCATCCCTTCTCTAAGATACAGAAGTCTACTCCAAGTTGGAGTTCCAACACGGAGTTGTTTATCTTGTTCATATATTACCCAAGCCTTCGCTCTCATTCCCTTTCATTTCCTAACTCCTAACAATCTCTTACTTTCCTGGGATTATTGCGAGAGAAAGAGGGAGAGATTGAACCTTATTCTTGCTGTACATGCCATAAAAAAGTTCTGTGCGGAAAACCGGAAATTACTGACTTACTGAGCATTCTGTCCTACCTATTGACTGGGTCGTTTATTTGACCCTCCACGTTCCCGGCAAACACTCCCTATCCCTACATCAGCATATTTCATGCATATTTCAGATCCATCTGTCTGCCTGTCTCCTCAAGTACAGTTCCTAAAGCAGAGATTATGTCACTATTTTTTTCTTATACCCAAAAGGAAACCAAAAAGCCTGGTGCACAGATGATTTCTCAGTAGAATTTTGTTTCATAAATGGATGAATGTAGGTACGGATGGATGGCTAGGTTGATAGGATCATTATTCTCCATTCTAGTGGATAAGAACTGTTGGGAATCCCACCACATGAACATCACATTATCTAGACAGCATGGAGTAGGCTCACACTGTAGGACCCCCACGAAAATGTCAGATATCTTCAAACATTTTTCTTGGAATGCTAAAATGTTTTGATATTGTATTCATAATTAGAGTACACTTTTGTAATATTTACACATGTATACTAATGTCTTGGCATATAAATCATTTCTATGAGCGTTTTAAGTCCATTCTTTTCATCAGTCATGGAATTAGCACAGAAAGTAGGTTTCCATTTTTGGATGAGAAAATCCAGGAAAGGCATTAAACAACTTCATGTGTTCACACGTCTAGAGAATTATAGCTCCGTTCCTTAGACCCAGCACACCTGGTCTTCACTTGGAATCTGACTCTTTTCAAACTAGCAAATCAGTGGTAGTTAAACTCTTTCAGTAGTTAAATGCCTATGCCCTAATCAGTTAAAAGCACATCGTTTGGGTCACTGGAGAAGCTGAGGTTAAAAATATGTTCCCAATTAATTTTTTAATGGAATAAAACGTCCTAAGCAATTAAAAGTACTAAAATAATGTACTATTTTATGTTGAACTTTTCTATCTCATTATTTTTTTATCCTCCCTTCTTCCTCTGAGCTTTTAATTGATAATCAGTAACAATTTATTGAATATGTAAGTGGGAGCAGTAAAACAATTAAATGCATGTAAATATGAAGTTTTAGGAAATCCTAAGGTAAACGAGGATAACGTATGGCTGGTACATGCAAAGTATCTTTGACAGTCGCAGATGATTTATTCTGTGATTAGCTTTAGGAGGAGTCATTAATGAATTAATGTACCAAGTGAATCCCAGACACAGGGAGTGATAATGTCTGAACTAATCAATATTTGTGAAAGTAGAAAAAAATTTCATAATCAATCTTCATTAAATGCAGATTAATCCCTAATAAATCAGAAATAATGAAATACTTCATTTCGGATTAGAAGCTCTAAGTCACAGGATAATATAAGTTATGAACCCTGAACGTATTCACAGAAAGGGGCCAACAAAGAAGCCTTTTATTTATTAAAGGTCATTACTGAGAATACAGAGACTGGCCCTTTGAGTGCACGTCCTTCCCAGTAAGACAATGAATTTTTTGTTTTGATCCAAGGATCCAGTTCCCCATAGCATTCGCTCAAATATGCATATCAAGTGAGAGAAATCTGAATTCCAAAACAATGGAATGAAGTAAATAAATGGATGCAAATAATGGCAAAGATACTTGGATGGAATTTTATTTTTTTTTAATGATTTTTTATTAAATTATGTTAGTCACCATACAGTACATCCCCGGTTTCCAATGTAAGGCTCGATGATTCATTAGTTGTGTATAACACCCAGTGCACCATGCAATACGTGCCCTCCTTACTACCCATCACCGGTCTATCCCATTCCCCCACCCCCCTCCCCTCTGTAGCCCTCAGTTTGTTTCTCATAGTCCATAGTCTCTCATGTTTCATTCCCCCTTCTGATTACCCCCACTTTCTTTATCCCTTTCTTCCCCTACCGATCATCCTAGTTCTTATGTTCCATAGATGAGAGAAATCATATGATAGTTGTCTTTCTCTGCTTGACTTATTTCACTTAGCATTATCTTGGATGGAATTTTAAATCAATATCATAAAATTGATATGGATTCCAGAATATTTTTCAGCGTTGCTTGGGAGATACATAAAGAAAAGTATAGATACAGACAAGAAGAAAGTGAAGAGAAAAACAGAAGGATCTATTCGCCTCACACTTTCGATTCTAAGAAGGAAAACCTTCGGACCAAAGTGACCCTCTTGGCTGAGATCCAGTTGAGTGTTGTTGGAGCAACATTTTAAGCTGCTGTTGAGCATGTGGCTGCCTAGAGAAAAGCAAACTAACGCTCCAGCTAAGAAATGTCCACTCATACAGGAATCCACGCTTTACTGAAATGCGTGACAACCAGAGCACCCATCCTTCAGGTCTGCAGAGGTGGGCATCTTTGGCCCAGGGAGCATGGGATGGCCGGGGACGTTATGAGAAAGTGTGCAGCGGCTTCCAGGACAGCCCGTGGAGGAGAGCAGAGGTAATCCAGGGTCATGCTGTGGTCATAATCTGCAGGGAGGAAAGGCATTCCCTTGAGGGGGAGGAGAGCACATACTCAGTGAGAGACTTAAGATGAGAGTTTAAGTTCTGTATTCTTGGGGCGCCTGGGTGGCACAGCGGTTGAGTGTCTGCCTTCGGCTCAGGGTGTGATCCTGGCGTTCTGGGATCGAGCCCCACATCAGGCTCCTCTGCTATGAGCCTGCTTCTTCCTCTCCCACTCCCCCTGCTTGTGTTCCCTCTCTCGCTGGCTGTCTCTATCTCTGTCAAATAAATAAATAAAATCTTAAAAAAAAAAAAAAGTTCTGTATTCTCTGTGTGAACATCTGTACTCCTCGAGAGCTAGTTAGAAACACACAATTCCGGGCTCCATCCCAGGCCCCTTGTAGCAGATCATGTGTTTTAACAGAATGCTTGGGTAATTCATATGGACACAAAGTTGGACAAACACCCTGGTTCCCAGCCAGGGTTCCGCTCTACAATCACCAGATCTTTTTTAACAACCACTTCTGCTGGTGTCTGATCTAGAGGTTCTGATGCGATCTGCCTAAGGTGATTCTTCAGCCTTCTTTGCCGGCTTACTTGTGAACGCTGTGCCCACGGGGAGGTCCGTGAGACCGGGGCCGCAGGTGGGTAAGGGCTGTGGTTGTGAGGGCTGCGGAAACCACTCTGCTAATTAGCTCACGGCTGCTTGCGACCGTGTGCTGATGGCGGGAATGAAAAGTCAAGTGTGAAGGTGGGAAGGGAGATGAGCAGGCTCAGAGGTCAGGATAAAGGAACTGGGCTGTGGAGTCCTTTGCTCTGTTCAAGGCTTCTCAACTGAAAGGACTCAGTGCTGCCCTCTGCCTCTGCTCGACCTCATGGGAGCCCTTTCCAGAGCCAGGAGAGTCTACCGGAGAAGCTCCGTGACTGTCACTTTCCAGCCATCCCTGTGTCTCAGCCACCTCCCGTCTGCATCCTCAACTTCTCTCGTTTCTTGGAGCTCAGCTCCCATCTAGTTTATTGGCAGAATTCACTCGACTAAAATCCAGTTCTGTGACTGGACAATTTTTCCAAAAGAAATTAGCTAAATGTGCTTGGTTTTTTTGTTTGTTTGTTTTTCAGCTTTTTTGATACAACTTACAGCAATTCAAATTAGATTGCCTGATTTTAACAGGTTTTGAGGTTTCTCTACTGTTTTAGTTGCCCAACATTCTTTTTTTTTTTTTTTAAAGATTTTATTTATTTATTTGACAGAGACAGCCAGAGAGAGAGGGAACACAAGCAGGGGGAGTGGGAGAGGAAGAAGCAGGCTCATAGCGGAGGAGCCTGATGTGGGGCTCGATCCCAGAATGCTGGGATCACGCCCTGAGCCAAAGGCAGACGCTTTAACGACTGCGCTACCCAGGCGCCCCCCAACATTCATTTTAAACTATAGAGAGCTTTTAAAGATCTTCTTCCATTTGTTTCTTCACCATGCACTTGCTGATAAATCTGGTGGGAGCTGAGGAGATAGAGAAAGCTTTCATCTGGAGAAAAAAACAAGGAGCGTTCCTTCAGAAAACTGTCTTTTTGATAATTTAGCCATTGGGATAATTGGCTTTTGGCAAATTAACTCAGAGAATTGGCCTGCTTTTTGCAACTTTAGGCAATAAAGCTAAAAGTTTGCCTACCAACTTTCAAAGCAGAGAAAGTCTTTTTTTTCCCTTTGACTTTTATGTCAGGTTTCTAGAAAACTATAGAATAAAATCTTGCAAAAGAAAGCTACACTCAGCAGAAGTCACTGTATATTTTGCATGCTTACTTACAATATTGCAATATGCATCAACGTAAAAAATTAGTTTGTTAAATTAAATAAAATGGGACCAATTCTTAAGGAGACTGCATAATGGGATCTTGGATATGAATGAAATGGAATTGTGCTGGGGAAAATAAGAACTCTCTGACAACAATCCTTCAAACCCCGGCAGGGACAGAGATGGTTGGAGAGCTTAGCAGAATCATTTCTGTTGAAAAGAACTGCTTCTCTTCAGTTTGCAAGAGAAAATCCTGATGGAGAGGTAGTGCTGAGACTTTCAGAATGCAGCCGCCCTGGCCCCAGCAAGAGGAATTATTTTTTTTTAAAGATTTTATTTATTTATTTATTTATTTATTTATTTGAGAGAGAGAAAGAGCCAGAGAGAGCATGAATGGAGGAGAAGGCAGACTCCCCACCGAGCAGGGAGCCCAACGCGGGACTTGATCCCAGGACCCCAGGATCAACTGTGCCAAAGGCAGACACTTAACTGACTGAGACACCCAGGCATCCTCTGGACAAGAGGAATTTAAAATCAGGAGCTGATCAGCATTTGGGATACAATGACAACCTAACCCTATAGACGGGAGTCCTGCTTTTGGAAGGGTGTGCTTGCTGCTACAAGAGAGCATTCAAGAGTGGGGTCCAACTACTGCCCCATTTTCTCCTTTCCAGAATTCTGTCACCCGTATGCCTGTGAGTGAACCCTTGATATGTCAAACTTCAGACTTACCCTCTGCTAACTTGCATATTTACCACATTACCAAGAAGTTTTTCTTTTTTAACTGAACTAAAATTAAATTAGTCTGGAGGTTATACATGTGTGGCTGATATAACAAAGAGATGGTTACACTTTAAAATATTGTCAATGTATTTATTGATTGAAGGTGACCTAAAAACACAATCTTGTAAAAACGCAAACAACAGATATTCGAGCAATTATTCATACTCATTTGCTGTTTCTTTCCACATGGGATTACAAATTGAGAAATAAACAGTAGGCTCTGTGGTCAGTTTGTGATGACAGCAACATAAAATTTGCATTTCAGAGATTTTTTTCTTAATGTTCTATGAGGTCAAATGGACAGAGGATTTTTACAAATTTCAAGTGCACATTCTTCATGTGATCTGACTTAAAGGTTATACGTGGTCTCCTCTGATATCAAGGAAGGCTGTATGGTGGTTGCAAAACAGACTGTAAAGTGGAGGAGGTTGGGGGGCGTAGAAATCAGGGAGTCCCAACTCGTGGTCAACATTCAAAGAGGGACTTAAAAATCAGTGGCTGTACGGGAGTAGAGGGCAATTTTGAAGATTGTTCTCTGCCCTTTCTTGACTTGCCTCCAGTGAAAGGCGAGTCCACGGCAGAAATGGCTGAGATGCTGCCAGCAGCACGTCGCCTAGGCTGTCCCTGCAGACAGGATACAAACCCACATCCTGTATGTCCTCCCTGCTCAGAGGTGTAGACCTGCGCTCACTGCTCACTTATCATCTCTTGAAAGGTGGTGTCCATCAGCTTTGAATCTGAGGATAGAGTATAGGATAATCCACTCTTACTTCACTTGCTGTAAATCAGAAATCAGTATGGGAGCCGGGGGATCTCCTCCTAAACTTTTACAATCACAGTTTTCTAAATTCTCGCTGGGGGTTTTTTCCCTGTTTTTTTTTTTTTTTTTTAAATGATCACAAATACTTTTCTCCTCTTTTCATTCCTATTGTTCTACTTCATGTCTTATATTTACTCACTATCTAGCACTTCGAAATTTATGATCTATTTATGCTTCGCCTACTTCTCCTATCTCCTGAACAGTGTCTCCTGAATAGTAATGGATATTGTCACAATATCCAATAGATACATGTGTCACATGGATTTATTTTTCAGTCTCTCTCCATGTAAAATGTATAAAATAAACTAGATTTCTGCAGATATTTGACTACTCTAGTGGAAATGATAAGAAGCACAAGAGTCATCCAGGCACAGATATTGAAAGAGCCGCTTGAGAACAGTCTCTCTTATACGAAATTGTTTCTTCTCAAAGGGTGACATAATTTACTAAATTCAGAAATTACTTATAATACATATTAAATCATCAGGCATGATAACAGCTGAATTTTATGGCTTCTGATCATTAGTTTGGGGAAGTGGAGGGTATAACTAAATAGATCTGTAACGAGAACTTAGAACTAGGATGATTTTATTTTCAGATTAAGCAGTCAAGGCAGATGCTTAGGGGAAAAAAAGTGAGCCAGATTTATTCAAAAGTTGTAAAATCCTCAGTTTTGAGTCATGGGGCCTGAGAATCACGTGGGAATGGAGGCGCCACCTAGAAGATAAGCAAATCGCCGAGCAAACAAGCCAAGAGGAGTTGGCTTTTGTCTTTCTTCTACACACTTTCCTGGTCATCACCTCAGCTTCTAGTGATTCGATGCCTTTTTTGTCTCCAGCCCGCACCTTACAGGAGGATTCAGAATAATAGCTTGCAGGGCTGTAAGTTCCCAGCTCACCACCCTCGAACAAAATTAATCAGAAATGTCAGAATCACGTTTGTCCTTCCAAATTCAAGGGCATAGCTGAAGTATGTCATGTGTGCCTGAAAATGGTTTTGACTCATCTTTTCTCAGATCACATGTTTGCCACTTCTTCCTTATACTCACACCAGGATCCACTCACTGTGTGTGAAGAGATTTTGACGGAGGTGGCTTTTGGCATCACTCGTGGGCAATATGGGGCTTTATTGTCTCTGGATTTGGAAGAACTATTCTTTTGCCCCATTTCTAAATATGATGTTGCTAAGAAGGGAAGTATCTTTCCTTACCATGCGTGCCCTTCCATGTAGAAACCTAAAGACCCAGTTCTTCGATATCTCTTTCCCCTATCTTCTTGCATCCAGGCCTTTCTCACAAGTCACTATGCACTGGTCCTGAAGACAAGCTGAGTGACAAACACAGGACTCCTCCTCCTCAGCCCTGTGGTAAGGTCTCTGTACCTCCTCCCACTTCCCCATTTCTTCTTTATCAAGGACATCTGTGGGGGATGGATGCAAATGGCAGCCTTATTAATGTGTGAATTAGGGGCATTTTTTTTTTTATGATGGACCAATCTTTAGCCCCAGTGAATCTGGTGGTCTCTATGGGATAACTCATGAAAAAGAAAATAAAACAAGGCACAAACTAATGGAAAGAATGTTTTAGAAATTGAGTTCTACTATCTTTCTTCCCTTCAATTAGTTCGATGATAAGGCAAATCTATTCTCAGGAACAATATTGGATATGTCTGATTATGCTATGGTTACAAAGCTTGGAACATCATTGTGTGACGGTCCCACAGCACAGACGTTACCAAATTACAAACCAACCACATTGCCTATTACTGCAATATGTCCAAGAACTTTATGTAAAACCAATAGATGGACATCTCCCCTTTTAAATTATTATCCAGCTCATCATGTGATATGGAATAGACTTAATTTAAGTTGAAGTGCTAGTGTAAGTAGAAAAACATACTATTGCATTTAGCCCTTAACACTTGCACTGTGTTTGACCATCATCTTTTAAAAATAACTGTGGGCCAGACTTATTATTTTTCGTTTCGCTGATAAGAAAATGTGTGACACAGAAAAGTTAAATGAGTGACCTCAGATTACACAAAAAGTCAGTGGCAGAACTAGAACAGAAACTAATGTTACTGAATCCCTAGTGTCCTTTCTCGTTCTAGGGAAGAGTGCTGTCTCTTATTTAAAAGATAACCATGGTCATCCATTCATAAGCCTGATAGGATTTAGTCACATCCTAACGGATTCAATTTGGCATTTCACACTGATTGAATGATTTAAATGTTATTTAAACATGATGTTAATTATTTATCAATGAACTTGATAATGAAGGCATTGCTCTTCAAGTCCACAAAGCAAACCCCTCTAAAACCAGGTGAGTCAAGATCACAGATGTTCAGATGATTATGGCTGTCCACAGGGAAGATCTTAGGCAGTTATTTTATTTATTATTTTTGGAATTAATGAATTTATATAATGGTAATGGCTCTCTAAATTCAGTCTTTTGCGAAATGATTACTGAGTACCTACTATGACAGAGACATATTCTAGGTGCTTCTAGTACCTAGTACAGAAAACAGAAAACATCCCAGCCTTGTGCAGGAGCAGGGGAGACAGATGACAAACAAGACAAGCAAATAAAATATGTAGTGTGTTACCTGGTTATCAAGAGCATGGGCACAGAGCAGGGAAAGGGGGATGGAATTACTGGTGAGGGAACCACAGAGGGCTGAGCCGAGATGATGAGAGTCCTGGAGAGCGTGAGGTGGGAGCCATCTGTGGGACATCGGTGGGAAGCGCATTCCAGGCAAAGGAAGCATTGGATGTTGAGGCGCGAGCATGAGAGTGTGTCTTACACGTACAGGGCACAGCCAAGCATCTCGGGCGCTGGACTAACGAGAAGGCAGGTTAGTTTGAGAGAGGCGAGAGAGGAAAGAGAATGTAGGATCTTGAGGGTATAATAAAGATTTCAGCTTTAATAAAACTCTGCGTGAGAAGGGAGTACAAGAAGGGATTGAGGGTTTAAAAAATTCTCTCTAGCTGCAGGGTTGAGAAAAACTGAAGATACCACCGTGGGAAGCCAGGAATTCTGATTCTTACCACTGTGCAGACACACGTTCCTGCCATTGGATGGTTCGCTTGGAAATGAAGCGCTGTGTCAATGACAGCGTGCTGTTATTACAGACCAGCAGCATCCATGCTGGAGAAGCGGCTTGGTCTGCAGTGGGAGGTACGGGGTGGCTCTGGTGCTGTTGGTTGTGGGGGCCCGTCGATCACTTGCTGCTAAGTGATGCCAGGACCGTGGTGAGGTGTGGGGATGCGCTTGGCCAGCACAGGCGCCGAGGAGTTGAGGTGAACTCCCTTGCAAACCAAACCGAGTACCAGGTACTGGGAACTATTGGACAGTCATGACTGCAGTGTAGGCAGAGTCTGTCCAGGCAGGAAGCTACAGGTGGGTGTTAGAGCAGACAGGTAACAAGTATTCACGTAATCCAAGCACATCTTTTGAGAGAAGTCCAAATTATGCTAGAATCACTGCCAAACCATTTGGAAGTAACAGAAGAGTTCTTCTCAGATACTTATATCGGCATCCTTGCAGAATAACTGTTCAAAAAATGACCCAATCCTGTACTGGAGAGAGCCCTTAAAAAAACAAACATTCTTATTCCTATAGTGAGCCACATGGAATGAACAGTCATGATCACTAACAGAGCGATAGGCAAGAATGATCAAATGATTTTCAAAATGGAAAATGTGAACTAAAACATTTCTACCGCCACAGACTATTGGCAGAAAAGAGAGTTCTGAGTGCATTTCAAAAACCAGTTTTGCATGAGTTACGTCATTCCATTTTTAGGTTCCTTTTGATATTGCTTTCTCGTTTGTAAGCTCATTTTCAGAAGATTGATTAAAATTCTGCCTGCTTCTGGTCTGAATGCTTCCTTTTTCACCAAGATATAAAAGCTGTGAAGTTATTTTTTTTCCAGGTTTGTATCTCAATCGTCAATCTCCATTTATTTGATTCTTCTAGCTCTTTTAATTTTCATTGTCCCCTTTTTACTAGCTTTGTTTCAGGTGATATACTTCTTTGTCTCTATTTTCTTCCCCTCTCCTTTTTTGGATGAATGAATACTTTTTGGAAACTCCCTGTGGACAAGGCAGTAATACTTAATTTTGACAGAACAAAGATTAGTTACAAATGTTCTTTAGTTTTGAGAAGTATGAATCCTAGAAAGTGTTGCTCATATAAACATCTATTATTTTATTTTGAGCTTTATTCTGATTTGGAATTAAGTAAGTTAGCTGTAACTAATCCCAAATATGTCAGAGGACAGGGGAAAACAATCTGTGATAGATCTATTTAACACTGTCATTGTTGTGATATTATTGTCACTGTAATTTTATAAATTGAAAAGATGATCTCATAAATACAACAGTGTATAACAATTAACAGATACAAATGCAATCGTAGAAAAATTGATTTAATAGATAAATGGCTATCTTTGAAATAATGGCTAAGGATCATACGATCGGGCTTCAAATATTACAAAATAAAATTAATTAATTGAATCAACAGGCATTCATTTAGAACCCAAGCTAAGGGCACTGATGAGGCAAAGCAGGGACAGTGGGGAGTTCACAATGTTACCAGAGAGGCAGAGAAGAAGAAGTGACTCTTACATGGAGGCATGAAGATCCGTGAATGGTGTCATGCCAGTGGGACTAGTGCTTTAGAAGAATGTTAAAACACTCAACATAATGTTCATTTAATGTGTCTTATTTATTTGTTTCTTACATTGAGACCTTTTCCCCCCAAACAACATGTTATTTTCAAGTCATCTTAAAAAGAGTGGAATCAGCTATAGATAAGAAATTAGAGAAGGTGCCTGGGTAGAAAATGCACAATGGGAATAATGAATTAGGAAGAGGGTGGATTTCGGTGCTTCGCTATACAACACTTCTAATACAGAGAATACCTTAAAAATTATTTTCTGAAACACTGTCTATGCATTTTTACTTTTTGTAGGATAACCTAAGTCACACTTCTCTATTAAAATATGATTTGAATGTTCCTTCCTCTTAAGATGTTCCTAATGGCTGACGTGTATGATGAGAAGATTTCTATTCTGCCATTTAATGCTTGGGTTCTGGGTTCATGGGGACCTTTGCTTGGAGACAGGCTGTGACATCCTTCAGTTCCACCTGCAAGGGACCACACTGCATGCGTGTGCAACCTGGGCACTCAGTGCGGTGTCACACTGGGAGGGCCCTGGGCTGAGCTCCATACCCTGTACTGAGTGCCTTGATGGTCTTAGTAATTTCATTCTTAACTTGTTTGATGAGCACCGTATGATGGGACAAGGAGGTGCTGTGCAAGCAGAGCACACGTGTGCAGAATGTACGCCTGCTGCCCCTCTCAGCCCCACTCCCACACAGTGTCTGAAGTGCCCATGGCCACCAAGCCCAGGTGCTTACGACACTTGGAGCTCAGTGATACTCAAAGGCATACAAGGTAGGCATGGATCTTGGTTTGGGCTGCCATTGTAAAATACTAGAGATTGGATGGCGTACGCCATATAAGTCCCAAATTAGGGTGCCAGCGTGGTTGGGTTCTGGTGAAGATATTCTTCCTGTCTTCTCACTGTGTCCTCACACAGCAGAGAGAGAGAGAGAGAGAGAGAGAGAGTGCCTTCTGAGAAAGGCACTAATCCCATCATGAGGACCCTACCGTCAGGACTTCATCCAACTATAACTGCCTCCTTGAGGCCCCATCTCCAAATACAATCACACTGGGGGTCAGGGTTTCACAGGGGAATTTAGGGAAGACACCGTACAGCATGTTACATCCATGACTGACTGCGAGAGGGTGCTAACAGCCCTGATAGACCACACCTTGGGCTCGAACCAGAACTTCCTCTGAATTCAGAAAGGTCCTGATGTTCTAAGAAAACAGATGACCAAAGAGCACGATCATAGCTTCTTACCCACATTACTTCCCTGCATCAGCCAACTTCAGCCAAGAGTATTGACTCAGAAGAAAAGAGAAAGACAAGACAACCTTATTCATTTCCCTTTCAGTCATTTCTCAGTAATCCGGTGGTAGTCGTGGCTCAGGAAATGGAATAAACACTTTGAATTAGTTTTGTGTAACATTTCTACTGTCCTTATAAGATATATATATATATATATATATATATATATATATATATATATATATACCTTATATATGTGTATATACATATACACATATAGTTCATAGTCTGAAGCTCATATACGCTCATATATGCATATATACATCAGACAGCAAACTCATTTCAGTGACTGTGTGTGTATATTCAGTGAATACTCAGACGCCTGCATTTAAAGCTGGTATTGTTCAACAAAAGGATTAATGAAATTCATGTTACTAACTTCACATTTTAGTTTTTCTTACTTAGAATGACATTAAATAACGAATAAAAAACACCATGAGGGCTCACAGATGTTATGTGTTAGAACCTTAAGGTCATGTTTCATTTCATGACTAGAAGCAGAAGATACGGGGCAGCGGGACAACATTTAACTGCAAGGACGTGACTCTGAGTTAGACTCACTAGGAAGGAAGGGAACTGATGCACAGGCAGATGCCCCAAGGTGCAGGTGAAGGTTCACAAAGGATTAACATCTGTGTTCATTAATGCAGACCTATCTGAAAGTGACCTTGGTCTACACAGCACTGTTTCCTTTACAATTGCTGAGTTAAGATAAACTGGGTCGTGTCTGTGTCAGCTGGCCGTGGGGAACGCAGCTGGGTGGAGGAGTTGAGATCCAGCGTGCTGGCCTTGGGTCTGCGCTACTGCAGTGACGTCTATGGGATCAGGGGACCAACACGCCCATTGGCTCTCCTGGGTAAGTGGTCCATGTTCCATCTGAGAAGCGGCAGAAGCTGGCGAGCTTCCCACTGAGATGAAGATGTTGTACCTCCTGAAATTCCCTCCTTGCCTCCTTCTATAAAGCTTAATAAATGCAGCATTTAATTAAAACCTATTTGGGTCTCATAAGTCTGGTTGCCAGAATGAACCAAGAACTGCCATGGAATGGAGTCAGAAATTGGGTTTGGCTTCCAGACCCTGATTGCACATGACCAATCCTTATGGCACAGTAGAAGGGACAGTGGTGGGAGGGTATGAGGGGCATATCCTTGCTTTTGGGCCAGCCAACCACCTGTGGCTTCAGATAATGAAATCTCTGAGACAGATAACGGGAGACAAGCATCACTTGTGAAATCTGGGTGACTTCATCTTATCGCCTTGGGAGCTGACGAATTAGATGTTCAAGGAGAAAGCAAGAGATAATAGTAAAGATATTTTTGTTTGTTTGTTTTTATTACCTGCCTTCATGAGACAAGGTGTTTGGGAGAGAAAGAGAGAACCAGAGGCGGCAATGTGTCCAGTGTTTGACACAAAATATCCCTGCATCATAAAGCCAGGGTCCTGTGGAGGATCTGAGAACATTGCTTCAATCATTACAGCACCGCGTCGTGTCTGCTCATCATGGAAATGCGGTTCTGGGGCCGGATGATGATGTTCGTTTTGCCCCAGAAACCAGAGGCTTGGGTACAAAGGCCATGTCACTCAGGAGAGCCTCCAAATGCTGGGAAGCCCATTTTCCTTGAACTTCTGAGAAAATTTCTAGGGGCTAATATTTATTCTTAGACACAGCAGAGTGAGAAGGAATGTTTGCTATCAATAATAATTCACAACTTGCCACAGTGTTTGACCTTCAGAAATTATCATCAATGATGTGAGTGCCCTATTTGGTTGAAGGAGGCAAAGATGGAATGAGGCTAGTCTTTGTGAAAGAGGAAAATTGCCCACTTCCTCCTTGGTTGTGAAGTGGTATCACTCACAGGAGTTGTAAGAATAAGCTATTATTGTAGGGAAATGTAGCTGAGATATTTCAAAACATAATTTAATGTACTTTTCTGAAGTCCGTGTCATCATGGAACTGAAAAGGAGAAAGTAATTTTCATAATTAATGAAGATTTACCTTCTTTATAGGATGTTTTATATGCTCATGTGCACACTGCACTGTAGCATGAAAACAAAAATCTAGCAAGTTCTTTCTTTACTCAGTGCAGACACTTGGCAGTTTTTCCAAGTATCTCCTGGATATGACTGTGTCCTACCTCTCATGGCTGTCAGGCTGAAATGGGTGTTTTCGGGACCCTCCTCGGTGGCACTTAACTTCAGTAAATTGCCAGGGTGTGTCTCTACCCTTCCTCTAGTAATGAGAGTTATCTGTTTTACGTCATATATTTTGCGTACATTGTCTTACTTAATTTTGTTTTCATAATATATGCAGGGGCAAGAACAATTTTACCTGCATCTAAGATAACAAAATTAAGCATTATATCAGATAACCAACATTAAAAATATCATCTCATGTAGACAGAGAGATTAACATGATAAATACTAATGAAAGTGACAAAAAGCAGCTGTTTCCTTAACTATGTTTAATTTAAATTGGTTTTGGAACTTCTGTGTTGAAATCAAATCCTTCCTCGGAAATTTGAGAAATAAAATTAGTAAAGAATAGTATTTGGGGATTATCAATGGGCTGCACATTATTAATCTATTACTGTAAACAGTAATAATTAAAACACATTTTCGTTGTCATTTTGTAGATGATGAAACTGGTTTAGAGCAAACATTCTGCTCCAGGGCACACACTTAAGAGAGGACAGACCTAGAATTTAAACCAATGGTTATGTAATACTAAGCTTTGTTCTCTTCTCTAACTATAATCTATGTCCCCCCCCCTCATTGTAACAATGGATTTCTCTTAATACAGTACTTTTAACTTTTAAAATACAATCTTAGCAGCATTATAACTAAACATTGATTTAAGCTATGATTTCAGTAATACTGAAATGTATGGACAAAAAAATAAATGGCACTCATACATTTGCTATCTCTTATTTAAATACAGATTTTTCAGATGTAGAGTACCATTTCTATAAAATTGAATTTATTTTGTAAATACAATTTCATCATTTTGTACCCTACCTTTTTCTTCTTACTTATTTTATTGTGAACATTTCCCCATGACATACTTTGTTTTTTGTTTTTGTTTTCTTAGATTTCTTTTTAAAGTTTTTATTTAAATTCCAGTTAATTAACACACAGTGTAATATTAGTGTCAGGTGTACAATATAGCGATTTGAACACTTCCCTACATCATCCTGTGCTCATCACAAGCACCCTCCTTTATCCCCATCACCTGTTCAACCCCATGACAGACTTTGATTTCCTCTGATATTGAGAAACCTTCTGTGAGGAGGTTTGAGGGAACTGAAGAACTGAAGTCTATTGCGTGATAATGCAGCTTGCTGTTGGCGGAGGCTCCGCTGGCACCCGCATCTCCTGCGTGCTCACCTTGACTGATCTCCAGTAGGGCTACACGGCTTGGAGGGAACACCTTCTCAGATACATTGATCTTAAAATGGCACCTCTAAATTTAGTATTTCTTTTTTTTTTTTAAGATTTTATTTATTTATTTGATGGAGAGAGAGACAGCCAGTGAGAGAGGGAACACAAGCAGGGGGAGTGGGAGACAAAGAAGCAGCCTCCTAGCAGAGGAGCCCGATGTGGGGCTCGATCGCCGGGATCACGCCCTGAGCCGAAGGCAGACGCTTAACGACTGAGCCACCCAGGCGCCCCCTAAATTTAGTATTTCTTAATTGTGATTGTTTGGGATTGCTTCTGTAGGCTAACACCACAATAGTCTTCCTACATAGTATAGTTTCATTATCACTTTGATTTAGCACCTTTTGATTTCAAAGATTTTCTAGTAAAAATGCTACTTGAGTAGAACAGTATTTTTCTCTCACCAAAGAGAAAAAGATACATGAATATGGCTTTGAAGTTCACGATGCTAAACATTTGCTTCAAACAAATTGCTTTGCTTTTGACCTGTGCAGAGTTTACACTCTGCGAGTAGCCTGGGTAACACGGAACTTACATGGCTGTTGTTCCCTAAGACCGTCTCCCTAACCCACTTTCTTATCCAAGCCGCTCCCTGAAATCCTGAGATCAAATAAAATCCTTACAGCACTTGGCCATCTGGTGAACAACGGACCTCCACCTGTAGAGGCAATATTAAGAAATCCATTTCAAGGTGGTCAGTCCCACTGATGCTGAGCATTCCTTAAAAGGTTTTTGGGAGAATCATTAGTGAGTTCTGGCATGTTGTCTTCCACAAGACATCCCCTAGTAGATACCCTCAACCGATATTACATGAGTGGCTTGTACACATGGTCAGAAATCGAGCCGTGAGCTCTCACGAAGGGCATCTCTGAATGGTCGTTCGCTGGTTGTGGGCATGAGAGCAGCAACGTGTCTGCGTGTGGGTGGGTTACAAAGGCAGCAGGTCCTGGCCAAACGCCACAGCATCCATGACACTCAAGAGCACATTGGGGAGCATTTGACAATGTCAGTAGAATGAATCAAAAGCAAAGCACTGAGTTTTGGCCTCGTGACACATGAAAGGGCAGAGCTAACGCATAGCAGCAAACGGCACGGCAGGGTCGTTTAAGGAAGAGAATCAGATCAAATGTAACTACGTTTACCAAAAGGAAAAACAAAAGAGAAAAGTTTCAGGGTCATGGAATCCCTGTTTTTTTAAAAATTACTTGTAATTATGGAAATTTTGGTATAATTATGCCAGTAGGGCTTGTTCTTCTCTTTTCCCTATAAGAAAAATATTATGGCCTAACTATTATCCAAAAAATATACTCTGGAAGAATACCCAAGTAGTCTAAGATATAAAGTAAAAATATATCATGGAATAGTATCTAAGCAATCTAAGATAAAAATGAGGAGCATCCTATTATTCCAATATTTGTCTAGATTTTAACTCCAAGAAAAATCTAAATGTGGAGGTAGAAGATTGTATTTTAAATTCTAGGAGGAATTTTCCATTCCATGTAAATTGTAAGTTTCTTGCTACAAATTAACACTCAGGACTTAATAAAGGTAGGATTTTTACCATTAAAATATTCAGGCAAATTTAAATTATATTTGATAAAAACTAATCATTAAAATGTATTGTTACCAAGTATTAAGTATTTCCTCAGGTCTAAAAATTAAAAATATAACAGTAACTTTTCTGAGTTAAAAAGTATAGGAACATGTTTAGAAGAACATAAATGTTCCTATCAGGCGACAGGGACTCGAGACACCTTATTGATTTTTGATGCTGTATATTTTTGCATAGTTGACAACTCCTAAAACATTTATGCTAATGAATTGAGTACGGGCATTTGTACTACACAGCCGCTAGGCATTTCCTTGTTGACAAAATAGAAAACGGAGCACAATTAGTTCTTCGGCAGAACTGTAAGTATATAGTCCGTCTTCACCAGTCTTGTCTTAACTCCATGTTGCCTAAGTGTATCTCAGCGACGGGTCAATAGATACTATTCATATGAGCCATTTCTTATTCTTTTTCAGGCTGATATATTTCTTTTATAGTATTTCTTTCAACATTTACTCTTCAATGTTACAAAATTTGAAATTACATTTAAATCTTGAAATTTAATATCATTTGTTCCTATTAATGTATCTTATGATCACACTTGGAAATTCACTGTTTCCTGTGGTTTTGAATTTAATGCATATATTTTGAACAATTTTGTTACGGTTTTTAGACAAGAAACTTTCAAAGCAGCAAATGTGGGAAGGTGATTTTTGTGCTTTCAGATATATCACCTTTGAACAGGTGAAGCACAAAAGACTTATTTATGTGTAAATAGGGGACCATTATAAACAGTATAATGTATAAATGGGGACTATGGACCCCTATTTTTTATTTCCATCTGTTACCCCAGCATGATTATAAAAACTACTCCCGTTCACACCTAAATATGTTTGGTTTGGAGAACAAACATAGTCATCTTAGATACATCAATCTAAGAAGAAGGTGAGAATCACTCTCTATTGAGGTCCTGTAAAGGATAAAGTTGTACTGAAACCAAATACTTAAACATCTATTTGCATATCAATTAAATTGTGGATTTAATAAATATTTCATAAAGTCTCTATAAGCCAAGCACTATGCCAGGCATTAGCTAATTATTAGTAATGCAGTTACTAGAGAGAAGACGATGACAGGATGGTTTTACATCTTGCTGAATACCAGGATGAGACAGAGACATCTGGGTATCAGAAATAAAGCAAATGGAAAACAGTTACAACGGAAAAGGCCACAAGCTCCAAAATACAAACACAAATGGCTACAGAGGTAGCATGGTATCTGCATTTGCCGGAAAGAAGGCCTCAGAAACAACAGAGCGTCTGGAGATCCTGAGATGCCGAGAACTCCCAGACTTCCTTCAGGCCAGCTCAGAACAGGGAGGTGGGAGTGCTGCTTCTCCAACCATGAGCAACCACAAGGAGGTACCTGGCCCCCTGGCTCCTTCCCAGTCCGGAGTCTGGGGAACTGAGAGACTGAGGAGCTGTTGGGAGATGGAATCAGATCACACGTGTGGGGAGGCGATGATGAAAACAGAAGCTCAGAAAAAAGCAGGGACAGAGCAGTCAAAGAGTCTCTAAGACCGTGTGTTCTTACACTATAAGAAATCAGAAGAGAGAGCTCTGTTCTCTGTAGGAGAGTTACTCCAAATCACAACTTTTTCTAAAAGTTCAGAAAAATGAATTGCAAATGAAAATGGCAACATGAAAATTACATACAATATCAGATTATGACAAGGAAAAAAAGAATTGAGAAAACAGAAGCATACCGAAGAGACATATCCAGGGAGCACATCCAAACTGTAATTCTTATTTCAGAACAAATCAAAGACACATTACAAATAATAGAAAACATAAGCATAGCTCACAATGCCTTCAGAAAAATAGGAGACAAGAGGGACCAAAACTAAAATGAAATCAAGAAAAAGATTTTTAGAAAAACGATTTGAGGGGCCCCTGGGTGGCATAGCGGTTAAGCGTCTGCCTTCGGCTCAGGGCGTGATCCCGGCGTTATGGGATTGAGCCCCACATCAGGCTCTTCCGCTATGAGCCTGCTTCTTCCTCTCCCACTCCCCCTGCTTGTGTTCCCTCTCTCGCTGGCTGTCTCTATCTCTGCCAAATAAATAAATAAAATCTTAAAAAAAAAGAAAAGAAAAGAAAAGAAAAGAAAAACGATTTGAGAGAAATTGATTAAAATAAAGATGGGAAAAATATGTCCAACATATGGATAATGGGAGTCCCTGAAGAAGAAAAACAACATAGAACAAACTAGAACTAAACAAAACATTTTAAAGTTTCTTACAAAAATTGAGAGTACATATAGAATGAGCACATCATGTGCTTGACAACAGTACCCAGAAAATCACTACTAACTGCATACGAACTGCTGGAATGTCAAATAATTGGTTTTAGATCACTAGCTGACATAGCTAGTCAGTTACAAGGGAAAAAATTAAATTATCAGTCTTTTTTAGTAGTGATGGTTTAGGTCAGAAGAAAATGGAATGAATTTTTAAAGCACCCAAGGGAAGGAAACATAATAAAGCCACTCCAAGGTCACGTGGTGAATAATCCTGGGAAGAGTGCCTGGAGTTTCTCTGTCACACAAACACAGGCATGCATATGTATGTGCAGACACGGACACACAAAATGCATGCATGCACACACGTACACACATCACACACAGTGGAAACAATTAACAGGGTGTTTTGATGATTAACATGAAATTCATTTCTTTTTCAAAAAGAAATTCCAATGCCAAGTTTACACCTTCTTTATGTGATCCATGGGTCAATTTGCAATAAAGAATTTCTACCTTGAAGAACGTACTGGCAAAGTTGGAACAATTTAATCTTCGAAAAGGATAATAATTAAAATTTATTGAAGCCCATCCAATAGGTTTAAATGCATAAATTCATCATAATGTTTTTAAAAACTAATTTGAAATATTATTAAGGACCAATCATTTCTCATGAAAACTGGTGGATAAAGGGGAAGAATCAAGCACTTATTTTCTCTTTCCTACATGAGCTCACTACTGCTGGGTGATCAAATAACAGATTATTAGAATTTTCTCTTTACATTTGCTAATACGTGAGAAAGTTAGAATTTCACCACTTTGCAACCTCAAATGGAATGACGGATCTAGGCATTGCATTGCAACAGCAGCTAAGAACAAAGAGGGACAACCAGATATTACAGACCCCCTGATAAAAGAACACAACAATTTGGCAAAAGGGATCAAACCTGTGGGTCCTGCTTCCAATTTGTAGAGGATGTTTCTCTATAAAATTCTACAGGTCAAATGCTCTGGATTCTTCAACAGATAAAATTGAAGGAGGAAAAATGGTTGAACAGGGAATGTGTGAAATAAAAGAGGCTTAAAAGACATAAAAAGAAACTTTGAAAAAAACACAAAGCAGTAGTGGCCATTAACAGTCAGGTAATGGTTATTTTGGGAGGAGGGAAGGGAAGCAGCCTCCTGAGGGGGCTCCGTGGTGCCTGGTGGAGCTGAGTCTTTAAGGGGCAGAGATGCAAGGAGCATTCACACATTGAATTAAGTTGTCCATTTGTGTTTTGTGATTTTCTGGGTCTCTGTTTTGTGTTGTAATCAAGTTTTGAAAAATAAAAATGGGCATTCCATTCAACCCTGTTGTGTTACAAATACTTAGGTGAACATCTTTTCTCTCCTCAGTGTCTGTAAGTGCCTGGTTGATACTTTGTAATGGAAAAATAGAATCCATAACACAATATTAATAATAACAATAACCACTTCTATCTATTGACTATTATATGCAGCTGGTACAGCTGCTCCGCATCCCCCTGAAACCTCACACCTGACCACCCAACCCAGCTTGGGACGTTTCTTTAGGCAAATAGTCGTATAACCACAAATCTTACTTCTTTCATTAGTTTCCAAGGACCCAAGAAGCCCAATTTCATCCTCTGCTTCCTAGAGCAAACAATTGTAGCTGTTTGTTTTGAGGACATTCCCCGCCCCCACTCCACCCCCCCACCCCCACCCCCCACCCCACCCCACCCCTTGCCTGTGGAGTGTCTTCAGTCTGAGTTAAAAACCACAAGGCAAATGGGTGAAATCCCCCTCCTTCAGGCTCATCCCTGCCCCTCAGTAGATGTCTGCTTTGTCCCTCCCTGGAATTGTTGCTTCCTGAATATTTTGCCCAGATTATGTTATTATCTGAATGATGATTATTTCAATAGGGGCTATAATTAGGAAAAGCTGATTTTGTGGTGGTCAAGTGACTAATTTCTGTTTTCAGTTGTGGGTTTTGATATCATATAAATTCCAGGTGGGGCTCCTGGTTGGCTCAGTCGGTTAAGCATCCGCCTTTGGCTCAGGTCATGATCTCAGGGTCCTGGGATCAAGCCCCATATCAGGCTTCCTGCTCAGTGGGGAGTCTGCTTCTGTAGGTCCCCCTGCTTGTGCACGTGCTCTACCCCCCCAGATAAGTGAATAAATAAGATCTTAAAAAAAAATTCCAGCTGACATTACACTCTTGTTAAAAGAACAGTGCTAAAAAAACAATACCCCGACTTTGCCAAGAATATTTCTGTAGGGAAGGCAGACGTTAATAATTTTGACAAAGAGATGATCACATACATGCAGAATCATCCAGAGTGTTTGCTTGCTCAGTCATTTCAAACAGACCAATCAATAATTACTTGAATTCACTGGGGGAATAACACTACTAAAAATAATTAAACGCAGTTGGAACCAGAAGATAAATTTGCATTATCACTTCCCATATTGCAAATAAGAAGACGTTAAAACATTATGAGTCATACTATCTTAGAGCACAGAATTTATATATTATAGGTGACAATAAGCTGCTTTTGTGCTAATTGTTTCACTTAGCGTTTGCCAAGTCTATCACATTTTTGATACAAGAAATTTTTCTTCATTTTTTTCCTTTATATTGTTCCTTGGTCATAAAAAATACAAAATGGAGTGATATTTTTTAAATTTGAAACAAAGCATGTCATTTTAGTATTTGGAAACATACTTTCTATAATTTCCAATAAATTGTTTTTTTCTCTGCATTAGGTTGTCACTAATCCTCAGCATAATAGGCCATTCATATCATGAAAGGTCTAAAAACAAATACTGTGGTTAAAGTTAGATGTACCAGATACTCAAAGGACAATAGAAGTAATACAAAAAAAGAATAAAGTAACTAAAATTGTTAGAATTTAGCTTTCAACAAAGTTTCACAAGACATTGTAATTCCATTACATTTTTCTTTTTCTGAGAACACAGAGAGGCTATCATTTCCAGTTTCTTTCGTAGTTAAGTTTGAGATTGTATCTGGGTTTTGCAAAAGATACGGCCAGACATCTCCCATCTTCTTTCAAACTCAGCCCTTCAAGCATCTCATATGATTCTTAAGTTCTTTCTTTAAATTTCTCACTGAAATGTGGAGATTTGTGTCCCTAATGATGGGGCTACTATCAGATGGAAGAATCCTTTCAGCCTGGTTATGGAGTGACGGGATGGCATGGTTTCCCACTCCTCAAACCACCAGCCATGAACTCCAGATCCAGCATGAACAAGACATAAACCTTGTTATGGAAAGCCACAAAGCCTTATGGCTAATTTTTCACAACTGAGGCTAATGAATCCTGAGCAGTACAGAAGAAATATGGTGGCAATATGACAAATCTTAGGGCTGTGCCCTCTGAAGATTAATTCAACCAACTTTGTTGCTTTTAATTATTACATCATGTCTTTTTCTTTTGAAATCTTATCTTTAAAAAGATTCTAGTTGAGGGCTGTTACTTAGCAAAGGCTAACTTAGTAGATTGAATTTGCTAATTTCAGTCCGTTTTCATGAATCTGCATTTCCAGGAATAGACAGACTGTCAAAATGTCCATATTCTCAATCCCTTATGACTAACTGAGTTTAGTCAAACCCAGTACTTATGGATTTCTGCTCTCTGCAGACTAAAGCTTTTTAACCTGGGTTGCCATTCTGAATAGCATTTTTGCATAATAAACACACCCAAATTTAGTTGTGTAAAGGAGAAAAAAAGGCATTTGTTCATAAGTTCTGTGGATTCAAAATGTAGAAGGGGCAGAGAGGAAGCACCTTGTTTCTGCCCAAGATTCATTCCTCTGCTCTGAAGATTCAGAGTCTGGAGGTGACTTAGTATTCAAAACTGAAGTCCTGCAAAGTCCCGTTTCATCTTACATCTGGTATCAGGACTGTAAGAGCTCAAAGACTGGGACGCCAATCACAGAATCTATAACACATGGCCTCTCCATGTGGATTGGTCTCCTAATCCTAGGATGGCCATGGGTTAGACAGACTTCTTTTTTAAAATGTTTTTTTTTTTAAGATTTTATTTATTTATTTGACAGAGATAGAGACAGCGAGAGAGGGAACACAAGCAGGGGGAGTGGGAGAGGAAGAAGGCAGGCTCCCAGCAGAGGAGCCCGATGTGGGGCTCGATCCCATAACGCCGGGATCATGCCCTGAGCCGAAGGCAGACGCTCAACCGCTGTGCCACCCAGGCGCCCCTAGACAGACTTCTTACACAGCAGCTCAGAGTCTCAAGCAAACAAGGGGGAAGATGTATCAAGACTTTCCTTTTTAACTGAAGTATAGCTAACATATGATATATTTGTTTCAGGGGTACAGCATAGGGACTCAACAATTATATAATTAGGAAATGCTCCCACCATGATAACTGTAGTTACTGTCTGTCAGCATACAAAGATCTCACAATATTATTGATTATATTACCCATGCTTTACTTTTCATCCCCATGACTTATTCATTTTATAACTGGATGAGTTGTACCATTTAATCCCATCACCTATTTCACCCAGCCTCACAGCCCCCTCCCCTCTGGCAACCACCAGTCTATCCTCTGTATCTGTGAGTCTGTTTCTGTTTTTTTGTTTGTTTATTTATCCACGTACGTGAAATCAAATGGTATTTGTCTTCTTCAAGATGTATCGAGTTTTGTGACCCAGCCACTCCTGCACATTCTGTTGGTTACAAGTGAATCAGCCCACTCAGCATCAAGGAGAGCAGTTTTGGACCACCATCTCTGAAAGGGAGGATATCAAGAAACTTGTGACTATTTGTTTCAAAACTGTCGTAGTTGGGAGCCCCATGAGCTTCTTGATCATATGAATCACCTGAAATATATGTAAAATGTTTTATGTACATGCATTTTCATTTTTGAGTGGGTCTACAATACTCATCTTAGAAGTTGACAGCAGAGTAACAACATCTCGGGCATTATTTCTGTGGCTGCCTAAGCAGTTATAACATCAATAAATTGAGAAATGTTGCTCACACCCAGTTAGTACATAAAACATCTAAAGTAGTTCCTTGAAAAGACCTGCAATAGTATAGAGGTATGAATGGCTACAAATTAAAATACACAGAAATGCAATGCTAAGGGAAAATTCCCCAGAGAATGTATTCATCAGAAACCTAGCCAAAGGTATTAGTAGGTAAGCTGTATATAAAACGCCTGGATTAATTTAGTTTTTCTACTTGGTATCTAACGCTTCAATGATGTTAACACAGCTCAAAAAATTTTTCTTCAAAAGTCAGCAGCCCATTCTTGACAAAAATGTTTTCACTAGACAAAAATACTGATGCCTTTTACGTTTCAACAGATACCTAACATTTTTGAAGATTTAGTAGTAGCTCTCTTTTCATGTGATTCTTTTTAAAGCTACGAACATAGTGATAGATATCATATATATATATTTTTAAAGATTTTATTTATTTGACAGAGAGAGAGAGACAGCCAGCAAGAGAGGGGACACAAGCAGGGGGAGTAGGAGAGGAAGAAGCAGGCTCCCAGCGGAGGAGCCCGATGCAGGGCTCGATCCCAGAACGCCGGGATCACGCCCTGAGCCGAAGGCAGACACTTAATGACTGAGCCACCCAGGCGCCCCCAGATATCATATATATTTTTAACCATGGTTGATTTGCTTTTTTAAAAATACTTTCTGACTAAGACACAGAGCGTCATTGATCCCCTGAAGTGTTCCCTGCAGTTATCATGTTCATAATCTAGCGGTAATTCCTATTTCTTCTTGCTAGGGATAGAAGTGTGGTTGTTCAGACAGAAACGGAGCATCGTGAGTTTAACACAATGGACTGAGTCTGTGAAGCCGTCCACCTGCTGCCCACCTCTCTTTTCAAGCGAACCAACTCGCCTAATTGTGAAGTGCAGGGAGGGGCCTACATTTAGGCTTGATGATCAAAATTAGAAAATAAACACTCAACAAAGCAGTGACAGCAGCGATTTCGTGTGCCCACATCACATCTGTAGCCTGAAATATATAGACAGACTCACCTCTCATTTGTAGGGTTGGGACAGGCCTCTTGCAGAACACTGGTACTGAGCTTACAGAGGCTGTAGGATTGCACAGGTAAACATGGGATGGGGGACGGATGTGCCAGGCAGAGGAACGTGGCTGAAGGCAAGGAGGGGCAACACATTCTGGTCCTGGGAATATACACACAGCTGCAAGGAAGAGGTTATACCCAAATCCGAGAGGTTGGGATCATATTGTTCAAGTCCTTGAATGTGGGACCACTGTTTACCTGGGCTTTGCAACTACACGAAGGCCATTGTGCACAGAGAACATCAGCCCGGAAAAAGTTTGTGCCCAAATGAAGAGCGGGAGCCCCGTGAAGCCCAGTAAAGACGCTGCAGGCTGGAGAGCTTATGCCTTTCAGGGCATCGTGGTCAGAGGCTCTCTCTCCAAATCACCCAAACACTAATGTAGATTTGAATTACTTGAGAAAATGGGTACAAATAGTGATTTTCCTTTCCACTCAACAAAGGGAACACACACACACGTATCTAGCTCTTTGGTAATATCTTCAGAAACGTGGTACCTTTATCACGTATGTATGTATGCATTGCATTTCTGTTTAGCTACTCAAATTGCCAAAGGGAAGGTTTAGAACTCATCTTTCCAAATAATCAGCTCATCAGCAGCTTGCAGAGATGGGCTGCTAGAGTTCAGTGAGTTCTTACAAAATCGGAAGGGAAAAGGCAATAAAATATTAATAGAAAATAAAATAATAAAATAGGAAACAGAAAAGAGTACCGATTAAGGGTGAACAAGCCTTAAAACCTCATGTGTTAGAAAGTGAGGCATGGATTCATATGGAAATACAGGGTTCAGTGGGAAAAAATGTTAGAGAAAACTTTGAGGAGGCAAGTAGGATTTGAGGTCATGCTTGCACTAAGAAATGTGGCTTTGGGGCTAGAATTGAAGCTAATTTGAACCCCACTTGGCTAAATGCTGCTGGCGAGCAGTTTGAAGACCTTGGCCGCTAATTCATCACCACATTTGTAAATATCACGCTCATTTCCACGAGGTGGGGTTTTCCCAGGAGATCAAATCAAACTGTGCGTAACTTAAGTGTGGTCTACTACCATGGCATTTTAAAGCTAAAAGGATGGAAAGAAGAAAATGTTGATGGAACTCTAATGAGCTAGATATAACCACAAAAAGAGTCATTATGCAGAAATTAAATTGATCTCCTGAGTGCCAATTCTAGTGAGCAAGCCTGCATTCGAATTAGAAATGAAAGCGAAAATAGACGTCGCATCTTCTCAAAAGACCCATCAGGCTATAAGGGACCTGAACTGATAAAATGATTCTAGACTGGGAAACTACCAATAAATAACTATAATGTGGATTTCTAGTAGTATGTGAAATATAGGACTGAACATTTCAACTTGCTTGAATTCATTTAGTCCACAGCAACCCTATCTATCAATAATTACCCTCAGTTTATAGGAAATCTGAGGCACATATTGGTTGAGAAATATGCCTGAGGTCTCACAGCTCATAAGTGTTTGGTAAAATTGGAATCCAGACAGCATAACTCCTAACTACTCTTTTGCCACGATTTATTAAAAAGTCACAAATTTGGGATAATGACCCCTCCGTGGTTCATCTTGAGAATGAAGTGTTTGAATCCAACAATTTTTAAAAATTATCCAAAAATGCGGGGCGCCTGGGTAGTGCAGTCGTTAAGTGTCTGCCTTCGGCTCAGGGCGTGATCCCGGCATTCCGGGATCAAGTCCCACATCGGGCTCCTCCACTAGGAGCCTGCTTTTTCCTCTCCCACTCCTCTGCTGTGTTCCCTCTCTCGCTGGCTGTCTCTCTGTCACATAAATAAATAAAATCTTTAAAAAAAATTATCCAAAAATGCATATCTTGAAAAGTCCCAAAGCAATATAGAAAAGGAAATGCTAACTTTAGAGAGAGCCAGGAGCTATGGTATGGTGGCTCGCACTGAGTTACACCTGGAATGGAGTCTGACACCATATTTGAACACTTACCTGCTTCATCTGCTACTCAGAGCGATCCGCCTTCTTGCTCAAGGTCACACCAATTAATGATAGAGCCTGTCAGCCTGCTTCCGAAGATCACGTTCTGTCCTACTGCACGTTATGTCACTCTTGTTAACCCATTCTAGGAGAATATTATTAGTAAATGGTGACCCATAAAATATATAAATTTCAGTACACTCAAAGATAATTTGTAACTCTAAGAAGGTAAACACATGTATCATTTCAGTTAATTGTACTAAACTTTGCCTCAGATTTTGCTTGTGTTAACCCCACATCACACAGTGGACAGGATAATATTCTGATGCTAGGTAACATGTTATCAATAGATAACTATTAGCTATTATGTTATACTGTTTTAATTCTTAGACAGCAATGTGCTAGATTCCATAATTATCAAACACTTCGTCAAACCAAGGGTTCTGTTACAAATATGTGGGACTTCTTTTTATGTGTGTTTTCACTTAGAGTTATTGAAGTGAAGAAAATTTGGAAGATTTTTTTCTGAATGAATAAAAATAACTACTGATGCTTACTTAGTTAGGTAAATAAGTATGGGGATTTATATTAGGCCATCAAGACAGAAGGTATAGAAGAATCTAGAAAATTTTGAATAACAAGTTTATAAAACTGCTTCTAGGTTTTTATGCAGATATATCTTTATTCTTCTTAGAAAGAGCCTCATGTACAAGGGGTGCCTGGGTGGCTTAGTCAGTTAAGTGACCCTCTCTTGGTTTTGGGTCAGGTCATGATCTCAGGGTCCTGAGACCAAGCCCCGTGCTGAGCCCCCACATAGGGTTCTGTGCTTAGCATGGTGTCTGCTTGAGATTCTTTCTCCTCCTTCTCCTTCCCCCCCTCTGCTCCTCCCCCTGCTTTCTTGCTCACTGTCTCTCAAATAAATAAATGAATAAATAAAAATAAAATCTCTGGAAAAAAGAGTCTCATGTACATATATAAACAATTCATTACTTAAACACAGCTTGCCTTTTCTTCTCAGCCTTTCCTCAACACAAATGTCTGGAAAAAATCAATTTTTATATTTCAAATTCAGTAAGAGTTCATTTTTATGCATGTCCTAGAACTCTCTGAATCCAATCTGGACTCTGTCTCCTGGTTTGGGAGGATTAGAGAACAGTCTTTGCCTAAACCACAAACTCAATTGCACCTTAAAACTTCACATTTAACAAGGTCAGAGAGTTTTCTAAGAAAACTCATCAGTTACCTGGAAAAGAGTGAGATCATAAACCACGCAGTCATACCAAATTAAGGGAAGCAGTAGGCAACAAATGGTGTCTTTGTGTGGTGATGAGAAAAGGCTGACGAATTTGCTGTACCATTTTGAATTCCATTTTCCACCCCCCCACCAGGCGTCTGTGGGGATATGGAGCCTCCTCCTGCAATGCCCACCTACACAAATACCTGTGGCTTCTATTCTGTGGTCCATCAACGCATGTAACATGCACCTGCTGTCCGCAGACGAAAAACTAGTGTTTCCACAGATATAATTTTTAATCAAATCTCCCTGTCCACAAAAACAGAATCAGTGAAAAATTCCATGACTTGAGGGTAAATTAATCGCCTCTACCTGCAAATTAGACACTAAACATCTCTGAGTAGAGATGAGAAGAAAACCGAAAACGGTGAAATAGTAGTCAGTAGGAAACAAAAGGACAACACCAAAAAATTATGAAAATGAAGACAGATATGGAATGATCCCAGAAGAGGCGGGCTGCACAAATGGGAGGGGGTGTGGGGAGTGAGAATGTAGGAAAACATGTAAATGAGAGAAAAATGAACAAAAGGAAATCAAATGTAATAAAGATTGAAATTACTATAGAGGAAATGACCGAAGTAAATGAGGCAATGAAAAAAAGCCCCATAGGAATAATAGAGTCCTTAAAATAACTAAAACAATGAAAGAAAAATAAAACAACTAACACAAAGACCTAAGTCAAGAAATACGCTTCCGAATTAAAAGAACACTTGAATGTGCATTTTGCAAGAGCACAACATACCTCAAGAATCAGGAAAAAAGGACACGGGGTGTCAGGCTGGCTCTGTAGGGAGAGCGCGCAACTCTTGATCTCAGGATCCTGAGTTCAAGCCCCACCTTGGGTGTAGAGATTTCTTAAAACAACAACAACAACAACGACAACAACAAAACAGAAGGATATAAGCCAGTGAAGTTACTAAACTTCAAGAGATAAAGAATTCTTTCTGCACCCATAAAAACACCAGGTCATTTACACAGGGTCTCAGACTTAAAGCAACATTTGATACCTATCAAATGTTCAAGGAAAGACACTGAGGCCAAAATTTTATACACACCCAAACTCTTTTTCACAAGTAAAGTCAGTGATATTTTGTTATATACAAGAGCCCAGAGAATATTATTATCATGTGTCCTTCTTGAATAACCTGCTGGAAGGGATTCACCCAACTAGAGGATGACTAGCAGAGCTATCATCCAAGGACCAGGAATGAGCAGTGAGCATCTTTGACAGTAGAATCAAGATCAAAACACATGTGAGAATTATGTTATGGACATAAATTTTTACTATAGCAAATATATTGCTATCTATGTTAAAAAGTCAAGAGGGCAAGTTGGAAGATTGTGTAGCAAGGCTGATTTGCTCATCTTTAGCGGGTAAGATTCCAAAGATTTCTTTGATAATCTGATGAGTCATAGAGCAATAAATTTGGAGATACTCTGAAAAATAAGAGTATGAAAAGGATAAAGAATTCAAATTATAATAATACACTGCCCAGGGTCTCCCCAGGCTGAAACCAAGACATTGGTTGGCGCTACAATTTTGTCTGAGGCTCTAGGTCCTTCTTCAGAGGTGCTGGCAGAACTCACTCCCTTGAGGGGCGTGAGGGAGGACTCCATTTTCTTTCCAGTTGGTAGCTCTCGATTTCCCTGGCCACCCAGATTCCCTTGGCATGAGGTTTCCAGAGAGTTCACCACAGGTCAGCTGGAGAGTGTCTGCTGGTGTTTCTTGTCCCTTCTAAGTGGTCACCTACCAGGCCACCCAGGATATTGTCCCTTTGAATTAACTCAAAGTCAAACTGATCAGAAATCTTAATTACATCTTCAAATCTTTGCCATATAATGTGAAACTATCCTAAGAATGATATTCTATCATATTTATGTATTCTGCCCACACTCGAGAGAAAGGAAAATACAAGCACTTGAGCCACTGGGGGTCATTTTAGAATTCTGTTTATCACAAACGCATTTTAATTGAAAAAAATCAAATTGATTTTGTAAATTCTATGCATACATGTACACGACATTTTCACCATGAGCCAGTAAATTTGAAGGAATATTTTTTTACTATACACCCTTCTACACATGAATGTATAGTGATTTCACTCATTGTTTCAGTGCTCCCAGAGTGAGATAGCCTATAATTCAAATTCTATTTTAAGCAAATTATGTACTTCAGTTTTTGAACTTGTTTCATACTATTGATGATGATGAAAAAGATTTTCTCAAGTTAATTCAAATTTCCTGCCCACTCACATTCCTATTCTAAGCCCCAATTTATTGGAATGACAAAGCACAGTAGACACAGCCTTAATACAAACCACACGAGCCACATATAAATTAAAGCTGTTTCACGAGGTGGGAGTTAGAACCATATTAAATTGATTTTATATATTCAAGTTGGAATTCACCTCTGGAATAATTGTTGCATACAGTTATTAATAAATAACCATTAGCTTTGCTGCCCGTTTGCACATTTTCCTGAGGTGATTGTTTGGTTATTTGATTCATCTTGTACTTTGGTCTTTTCCTTCACAATCACAGATACATTATACGCTCTTCAATTCTTTCTACTTAATAGTTCTCGACTGAATCCTAACTAAAGGAGAAATTGTTTCTTTATTACAAATAATGTTACAAGGTCCCTTGGCAATACACTTTGATAAAGCTAAAGGATTTCATCAGAGAGCATATTTAACTAAATGGCAATTTTTCTATTTATCCACATTGTTCAATATCTAATTATTATTTGTTGAATTGTTTATTGCTTCATTTCATAATGATTAGTCTCAAAGAATTTAATGCTGACAGGGACTTCTACGTCATTTGATATAAGCTTTTCCCGAGGGGCAAGTTACCTGCAAAGCATTCCTGACCAAACACTGTTCTATTTCATTTAATTCCATCAATGATGGATAGGACAGAATACTCAGTGCAGCCATTTCTATCATTGGACTCCGGCAATTATTCAAAAATTACTTCCCATTTTGTGGAAATCTCACGCATTGTGTCTGGTTCAACCTTCTGGAGGAAGAGAAATGCATTTATGCGGTACATCCGATCCCGCGTGTTCCAAAGCAGTTTTCACCCAAAGGCTCATTTTCTCAGGGCTTCTTCCGCTTGGTGCCTTCAAGCACCCAGTTACCCCATTCCACACCCTGTCAGGAGGCCTCAGCCTGCTTGTCCCAGCAAAGATAGAGAAAAGAATCACTTTTATAGGCTGCCGAATTGATAGCATCAAAGCCAACTCATAAAAGCCATCAGGAGAATGCGCTCTTTCTAAGCAAGGGACACTTGCATGTGGTGATTCCAGTCAGTCAGGTATGGATTCATGAGCACTTGATTTATTGACGCTGTTTTTAAATGAGAAATATCCCTGAGGTACTTAAGAAATTACCCACATGAAGGATCCTGCACGGTCCCTTTTATAGACCTGTCGGAACTTTCCCCTTTGATCCCTCTCTTTCTCCCATGTGCCGGGGGTCATGGTCACCTGGGAGCCCCTTTCCTGAGATGCTGTGAGATCATGCATCTGATGGTAATAGGCAGCCTTGTTCTCTGTATTTTGACCGCTTTCTCAACACCTTGTGGATCAAGACAAATATTACTTAATGCATGTCATAATATTTTAAAACAACTAATTAAACATTCTGCATTAATATACATAAGCATTTTCTTTATAGTATCTTTCACCAAATACAGTTTATACATTTAAAAGGTGACCTAATGATTTGCCTCTCTTACTACAATAAATTATATCTAAACCAGTATTAACCACTTAGATACCTCACTATTAGTTTGGATTCAAATACTGGCTACACCATTATCAACAGGATGACCATGGAGAAATTATTTCTATAAAATGTTGATTAAAAATATGTATCAGGGGTGCCTGGGTGGCTCAGTTAGTTGAGCGTCCCACTCTTGATTTCAACTCAGGTTGTGATCTCAGGGTCATGGGATCGAGCCCCGCATTGGGCTCCACACTCAGCGGAGTCTGCTTCTCTCCTTAGTCTCTCCCTCTGCTCCTCCCCACCTCAAATAAATGAACAAATAAATCTTAAAATAAAAAGAATATGCATCACTTGGGTTAATATGAAGACTAAAGATAGCATGTGTAAAATCACCTAAAATTGTCCTTTGATTGAGGTGCTTTGCATGTTCTGAGTTGTCAACCAAATATCCTCCTCCTCGTTGTCCTCCTCCTCCTTCTCTTCTTTCTACCTGCTAAACCACGTTTTCAGTATCCAATTTTAAATTTATTTTCATTTTATTAAATACGAATGTAGTTCTTTGAATTTTGTCTGTTCAAATTCATTTTGTGGTTGCCCATCTCTTTTAGGCCAATGATGTCATTTCGAGTTCTAATTATATTTAACAAAATGTTTCTATTTCAGTTTTGAGTTCTCACAGATTTGCTATGCATGCCTTTTCATTTTCACCCCATTTGGTCATACAAGTGTTGACTATCCCGGTGCTACTCCTGTCATTTCCAGCTCCAGCCTGTCCTTGTGCAGCTATGGGGACACTAACTGTCCATCCATATGGTCCCCGAACACCATGTTATTAGCAGTTTTTACTATTAGTCCTTATTCCACATTGTACTTGCTGATTTAATTGACTGTTTCCTCCAAACGAGAGGGCACGTCCCTTAAGGTCAAGGAGCACCACTTGTTCACAATCCTATCCCACAATCCTACCGCCAAAATTATCTGCATTATTCCTATTCCTATTTTTGTCTTTCCAAACTGATGGGGATCCACTTACCAACTCTTTTTTTTTTTTCAATCAGAAAGTAGTTTCACATCGAAATTGTTGAAAGCTTGCACTCCTTGCAGTTTTGCTCCATGATCAACATACAAAAGTGTGAGGAGATATTATTTTCCTCTTTTTTGGGGGAGGGGGGAGTCATTACTGAACTTCTAGGAATAATTCCACAGTAATAACACTGATGATCCTGACTCCTTGCTTACCTGGGGTTTTTAAGTAAACTTGGTTACAATCTGTGTTTATTGGACCATCTAGTGCTGCATTCAAAATAAAGACAGAATTCACGGTTTAGACATTATCTAATATAAAAAGCAGAAGAAAATTTAGAAAGTGTTTTATTGAGGTTTCAGAATAGGTTGAAGAGCAGAGATGAGAAGGAACTGAGTAAGAAGGGGAAGGACTGTAAACCCATTCACATGCCCTGTTTGGGCAACTTTGTTAGGGAGAAAAATCGATAATGGTCAGTACAGAAACTCATGCAAAAGAGTCGAGGAAAATCTGAAGAAGTTCTGTAATGTTTAGCAGGAGATAATGAAGACGTAAAAATGAAGAGACTGAAAGTCATGGACACAGACTAGAGAAAAGAGAGCCAGTCTCCACAGAGTACATCTTAGATGAAAATGAAACAAGAGCTATATTCAAAGATGCAAGGGAATAAAATGTACCAACCGGAAGATGACATATTTCAGATCAAGGAGTTTACTCCAGGGGCGCCTGGGTGGCACAGCGGTTAAGCGTCTGCCTTCGGCTCAGGGCGTGATCCCGGCGTTATGGGATCGAGCCCCACATCAGGCTCTTCCGCTATGAGCCTGCTTCTTCCTCTCCCACTCCCCCTGCTTGTGTCCCCTCTCTCGCTGGCTGTCTCTATCTCTGTTGAATAAATAAATAAAATCTTTAAAAAAAAAAAGAGTTTACTCCAAAATTAATTCCACACGGATTTACAAATCAATGTCAAAACACCTTAAATCCAAAAGAAAATAAGCATAATAGTTTTCAGCTTTCTATAAAAGCAACATAAGAATTCTTAAAAACGGTGGATAAAACCAGGTATAATATTACATAAGTTGGTCAGCTTAAGGCTTCCTCACTTATACGTAGGTGTCTGTGCTGAAATGATGCAGATATTCGACTCAGTTGGGATTTGACCAAAGCACCTGCATGTAGTCTTTCCTAGATGTGGCTTGGGATTCTGCACAGCATGGTGGTCCCGAGATAGTCTGGAAATTCAGAGTCTTGTATTTTTGTTTTAATTTTTCCTTCTATGTTCTCCATTTTATTTTGTTTTGTTATTTTAAAGATTTGATTTATTTATTTGAGAGAGAGCACAAGCAGGGGGAGAGGCAGAGGGAGACAGAAAGGGAGAAGCAGATCCTCTTCTGTACAGGGAGCCCAATGCGGGGCTCGATCCCAGGACTCTGGGATCATGACTTGAGCTGAAGGCAGACGCTTAACCGACTGAGCCACCCAGGTGCCACGATGTTCTCCATTTTAATGAAACATTTATTAGCATTGTATCGAACCCCCCCGGGCTGATCTTTCACTCATATTTCTCTCTCTCTCTCTCATGATTTTCAATGGATTGTCAAAATTACTTATCATAACATCGAATTAAATATTTTTTCAGCCATTTTTAAAAATTTCTAGAGGATTTCTTTTATGTTTTCTGTTGTTTTTTTCAAAATACCCAATTCTTGCTTTGTGGATTGAACACTGTAACCAGATGTTTCCATGCATACAATTTAGTTTTTTCTACCATATATTTTCAAGGGGTTAAAAAAAAAAAAAAAAAAGGTGTTCGACAGTGCTGAGTTCAGCATGGGGCTTCTCACTGAGTGAGCTTCACCAATGGTGAGGGATCCCAAACACCGGAAATTAGAAGCCTTTGTGTTTCCTACCCACCCAAGCATGCAGAGATTCCAGAGGTCAAATATATGTGTAAATTCTATTGTATCTTTCACGTTATCGTTGAGAAGCAAATCCAATATTTGTAGTCACCAATTTCATTCCTATCTACTTAGTGCCTCACTGTTCTGAGCACCAAGACCCTCCACGTTTTTGCCACACTGACTTGCTCTTTCCAGATTATATTCTATTCTTCACATACTCCAGGCTAAACATTTTTCTGGTCTGCTCTATTGATTACCTTATTCTTCTCTTTGTCCATTAAAAACATTGGAATTTTTGCTGCATTGATGTCTTCCCTTCCTTCTCTTCTTAAGTGAAGATTTATCCTATTTTTACGTCTTCACTCTTGTTTAGTGGAATCTTGGTGGAGAGACATAGCTATGTAGCCTTCCCTCTAGACTGGGAACTTCAGAGTACTTTTTGACTGAGGACCTGAGATTCCTTGGGAAAAACTGGGAAAGGAGCTGCTTCTAGTTGTAGCTTCCTACAATCCAGGCAACAGAGATTAGATAAAGTCCCTCATTTATATGTTGGAATATAGGATAGGGACGGAGAGGGCTTTGAGAGCAGTGCAGAGTGGTTTTATTATAATAGCTTTTTGTCTACTCCATAGTCATCAAACTGCATCTTTTTATAGAGGCAGCTATGTTATGAAATCACTGACTTAATCCTTATCAGCTTTTATAGTTAATGTACAATGTAATGTAATAGAAAAGAACTCAGTTTGTGCTTGTTATAGCTTACCTGAGTGCTTGTGGCTTTGTTCTGCTAATGGAATCTAGGCACGCAACAGAGCTGGACGCTGAATAACCTCCCAGTTCTCCCGGATCCTCCATGCCCGTGATTGAACGATGGCTAAAATGAGGACCTAAATCCATCGTATCACTACTTTACCACCAGAAATAAATGGCAGGAGTAAAGCCTTGTATTTTGTCAACTTGTCATCAAGGTAATAGAAGAAGGGCCTGAGCCTAAAGACACGTGATAGGGAAGGGAAGGATTGGTTCAGGCAGGTAAGGAGACGTGCTTGTAAGAGAAATGTACACACTTAATTAGTATGCAGCAGGCTGTGGAACACAAAAAGGGCTGAGGTAAAATTAATGGCTTAAAAAATTCTGAGAGCAGAAAAAGCCATTAACCATTATGCTCAAAAACAAAGCAAGCACCTGCTGCAAGGTGTCTTATCGAGGCGTGAGGCAGCAAACGATGTGCCGCGAATAGCAACAGGCAAGGAACCATCTTCTCAACTGATAGAAGTTTTCCTAGAACTTTTCATAAAGAACATAGATATGTTTTCTTCAGAAATAAGTGCTTGGGACCAGACTGATACCATTTCATGTCATTGAGTAGTGAAGCCTGGGGTTTATTCAAATTATGACGTTAGATGAAGCAGTAAGCGCTAGGGATCTAAGTTCTCTAAGGACCACTGACATCAGGATCCTCTAGTGACACATGGAATAACCACTAATGTCAGCCACAGTTTACTCTTTGGAAATGTACCCGACGAGATTCTTTTGGGTGGGAAGGATGAGTATGGACCAGGTCATGGAATAAATTCCTAAATTATGAAATGGTTGGCAGAGACACTCATAAAACACTAACAAATAAAATATTTTTAACCTGAAGAACTCATTCTTGCCCATGTTTTGGTAATAGTTCTTCTGCAATTTGTTTAATTGCCAGACAGGTATGAGGAACCTCACAGAACTTTGAGGACCAGCTAACGGGATGAATAATAAGATAAAGCACAAAATAAACATGAGATTATAATTATCTGTCAGCTTTTACTACATGAAACTGAATAGGGAAGACCCTTAAATACCATGTACTCAAACTAATACACGCACAATGCACAATTATAGGATGTGTTTCAAAAGCCAGATGTTACTGTAACAAGCAGCGTTTACCTAGCTAGACTGAAACCAAGGGTCAGCAAACCATGTCCCACAAGCCAAATCCATCCAACAGCCAACTTTATAAATAAAATTTTGTTGACGATTCACATGTCCTTTTGTTTGTGTATTGTCTACAGGGCTTTCTCACTGCAACAGCAAAGTTGGGTAGACTATCTGGTCCACAAAACCCAAAATATTTATTCTCTGGCCCATTATAGTAAATGTCTATCATCCCAGCAGAGTGATTTGGCTGCAAGGAAAAAGACGACTTTCTTATAAGTTTGGTGTCTGGATAAGGTTAGTGAGAGCCCTGCTTTTCTCTAATTAGGCCTTACTGGAAGTATAGTTTCCATGCATAGTTTAACAGCAAGAAACTAGACAGTGTCCAAAAACAAGATACCAGAATGATACAGAGGTTTGAAATAATATTGCCAGGGCTCTTGGGTGGCTCAGTGGGTTGAGCTCTGGCTCTTGGTTTCACTCAGGTCACAATGTCAGGGTCATGAGATCGAGCCCCATGTTAGGCTCCTGTGCTGGGCAAGGAATCTGCTTGAGATTCTCTCTCTCCCTCTCTCCCTGCCCCTCCCCACCACTTGGGTGTGCTCTCTCTCTCTCTCTCTCTCTAAAACAAAAACATTAAAACAAAAAACCAAATAACATTGCCAATGTGGCTGGAAAAAAAAACTGGAGGTGTTTTCTCTAAAGAAACAGAGAAGGAGGGTGATTAGGTAGGATAGTTCTGGCAAGTAATTGCATCACATTTTTGGGGAGTTTATTGTGTCTCATATCGTGTGGTCTCATCTTGGATCATTCGAAATGTAAACTCAGAGATTACAAATTTTATGGTAAGACCTGTTTTGACTAAAATCAGCAAGAACGTGCAAATGTTTAGAACTATCTGAAAACGAAAAGGGTTGTGTCCAGACAGAGCCATGCAGACGGATCAGCTGGCCAGTTACAATCAGGAAAGTCACAAGTATGACTGTTGGACAAACCTCCTAGAAAACAGTGAAGAAATTTGTCCTTGAGCTACTAGTAGATAAAAGAATTCCTAATTAGCTTGTATTTATATTATACATATTTAAATTATATATATTTACATACATTTTGAAGCTATTAAATTGTAAAACATAACCAAAACAATGATGTTTCCTTTTTTTTTGATAAAGTAATTTTAAAGTAATCTTTTCCTCGTTACTTACAGATTTAATTCAGATTTCTTTTTTGACTCCTCCTAACATCAGCTCCTCATCCCAAATTTGGTTCATTTGATGAATAATCTTCTCATTTGTTGCGTAAAACATGTAAACATGGGACTTTTAATGAATACTATTTTTTAAGTAGTTCGAGGAAAGGGCCGTTGTATCCATATACATGTGTAAAATGAAACATAGACTCGATAACTTCTGGGGATAAACAGCTTGACTGTTTTAATAAAAGAGAGTATATTGAATTTATGTGAGAGCCAAGTGCCTGGGCGTCTCCAGGTACCTCCAGCTAGGAATAACATAGTGTCAAAAACAACAAAAAGGTTTCTTTGACATGATTTGTTGATCGCTAAGCCCACAGAGGGAAGGTCTCCAAGGTGTATGGGGGGAATGGTCCATTTGTTTTCCTCTTGTTGGTACGGAAGAAGAAACGGTTTTCTTGCCGATGTCTCCATGGATGGCACTAAACCGTTTGAAGCAACCACAGGGAAGCATCAGGTGAGCTGCATGGGTGTGTCAGTAACAAAAATGCTGGTTTTAAACATTTCTAATTCATGAACTGGGTGTTTCCTGATTGGTGTATTTTTCATTTCAGGCATTTTTTTTAATTCTGCCATATACTTTTATTTTCATTTTTACTTTGGTGTTTGATGTCCATGGGATGCACAAGTCTCTCTGTTTCTTTCCCAGAAATGTGTTTCTGATGCTGACAATAGCACAAAGACCTTATGTTCTGTTTTGGGATATACTTTATGTCTTAAGAATAAAAATTTTCATTAGAATTAGTCAATGCATCACGGATATTATCCTTCCTGGCAAGAGGAACAGAAAGCACAGACACTGTGTTAGGCTATGGTTCTCAAAGGAAAAATAAAGCTTTTCAAAATGTTAGTCATTGCCATGGTAGATGTTTCCGGAAGTCATTTTTACAACCTGTTTTGATGGATTATAAGAATCCGTATGACATTACTTTTTCCTATAGCTTACTGTTAAAATCAAATTCATAATATTGACTATTATTCATTGAGTACTATGTACCAACATTATGAACCAGAAAGTAATTTATACTTAACCCTCATAACACTCCTGCAAAGCAGAAATTATTATTCCACATTGTAGATGAAAAACAGGCTCAGAAAGGACATAAATTGCCCACATCACAAAATTAGTAAGTGCTGGAGCCAAAATGCAAACAGGACCTGCCTGGTCACAAAGTCAGTGATTTTTTCCCTCCGTAACAGGCAGACGCTGTAAACCTTCTCAGTTGTAAACGAAATGCACTTAACTTCACACCTATCTAGTAAGTGGACATGACTGTCAGTGTGACCGTAATTATAGAGGAGCCTCCCTTGATAATTTTGAAAGCAAAACAGTGTAGCAACACGCCAGGAATAGACTCATGTGTACAAAAAGCACAGGTACGTCCTTCCCGGGCTCGGCGCACATGTCCCGGTGTACACATATTGCATTTCTTTAGGTTTTCTTTGATAACGATCAACTCTGGTTCTGATGAATAAGAATTTCTTACAAAATCTAACCTTAGAGAAAGAGTCAGCTTCAGGCAAAACTGTGAGTCACTAGCTAGGAAAGTAGATTAATACTGTGACTAAATGCCCTCCTATTAAACAAAATGCCACCATTCTTTACATGGATTAATTAGTTTAATCGTCACCATTCTATGATCATTTACCATTTAAATGATCATTTAACAGAAAAGCTGAATGTCTTACCCAAGGTCATCTTGCAGGAGATCAGAAATTCTACCTCAGTTATAAGGACCTACATGCCACATGTTAATCACTAGACGGTCATGTGTGGATGCTCAATGTCTCCCAGCCCTTCTCTTGTTTGGTGGCATCACGTGGTTCCTTCCTTTGCAAAACGACTCCCCTGGATACTCTTCCATAGCCCAGAACTAATCATCCTGCTCACTCTTTCCTCCCCATCACACGAAGGGTGGGGTCTACACAGTAGCCAACATGAAGGGACTCATACCAAGGTGATGACAAGTTCAATTTGTAAAATTTTCCAGAGTTAAGTGGCTAGGGTGAGGGGATCCATCTCTCCTCTATAAAAACAATGCTGAATTTTACTTTATTGCACAATAAATATAATTTTGATGTCTATTTCAGGCTTCATGAGTGGTGTCCTATCATGGCCTACATTCTCATATGCTTACAACATTAATGGTTTCTACACCCACCCATCCTTAGTCACCTCTGCCCGCAGGTGCATTAGACTGGGTCTGAAAACTAAAATTTAAAAAGGAGTTCTTAAATTTTGGATATTTCTTTATTTTTACCTGGAGGAAAGGATGAATAATAACCTGACTGTCAGAAAATGGTCTAGGTATAAAGGAGAACGATCCTAGTGATAATGGTTGGTATAAATTGGCACAGGCGAGGTCAGGCTCTGTGTTATAAGCTGTGCGCCAGCCTTATCTCTTTAATTCTTATGAGATTCCTAAAAAGTGGCTCTCCACTTTTTTCTAGCTTTACAAGGGAGAAAACTGTTGTTGAGAGTGGCCAAGGAATTCGGCTCTGGGTTTGAACCTCACGCTGTTTATTTCTAGAACTTGACTTGCAAACATTACACCACCTGATATCTCAAGCTCACCTTAAAAACCATCAAGCAAACTAAAGAAATAAAGGAACAACAACAAAGTGTAAGAAAAAGTCTTCTCATTCCCAGCTTCTCACTCCCACAAAAATACCATAGAATGAAAGGAACATAAACCAAATCAACTGCCCAGAAGCCGATGCATTTGCCGGAGGTCAAAGTGTAGCAGGTAATTGTACTTTATGTGATGTTAGTAAAATACATATTTGCTTTATTCAAAACACATTTTTAAATATTTGATAAATGGAGAAATATCAAAGCCTGTGCTACCAACTTGCTTCAACTGAGTTATGAATAAGAGAGGAAACTAGAGGGGCGCCTGTGTGGCACAGCAGTTGAGCGTCTGCCTTCGGCTCAGGGCGTGATCCCGCCGTTGTGGGATCGAGCCCCACGTCAGGCTCCTCCGCTATGAGCCTGCTTCTTCTTCTCCCACTCCCCCTGCTTGTGTTCCCTCTCTCGCTAGCTGTCTCTGTCAAATAAATAAATAAAATATTTAAACAAAAAGAGAGGAAACTAGAAATAGGAAAAATATTTTATAATAGCCTTAAGTCTTCCATTGATACTAAAAATGCTAAATTACGACAATTCAGAAAGAATATATACAAATAGAAAGTAGATATGATAATTGTCTTTCTTATACCCCCAACCAATTTATTTATTAGTATCTGGGAAAGAACAAATAATCTGGTCAAAGTGTTTTAATTTCTGCAATTATAATTGTATTCATTGTAGATACAAGCCTTACTCTTTAAACAGATTCACTTGGAAGAATATACAAAGCAAGCTGGTTATTTCTAGTTTATCATCCTGTATGCTCCACCGGGTTAGCTGAGGCCAGTGTCTTGGTAAAATGGAAGCACCCATAGAGTGAATTTCAGGCATATTTGGAGGTTTAAAACGTGTTGTTTAGGAGCGCCTGGGTGGTGCAGTCGTTAAGTGTCTGCCTTCGGCTCAGGGCGTGATCCCGCGTTCTGGGATCAAGCCCCACATCAGGCTCCCCTGCTGGAAGCCTGCTTCTTCCTCTCCCACTCCCCCTGCTTGTGTTCCCTCTCTTGCTGGCTGTCTCTCTGTCAAATAAATAATTTTAAAAAAAATCTTATAAATAAATAAATAAATAAATAAATAAATAAATAAATAAATAAAACGTGTCATCCATGGCTTGGGCTGGGCTTGGGGAGAGTGTTGCAGAGTGTGTGTGGAGACGGGGTCGCAGAGAGACTCCCAAGGGACTCGGGGCTGTAGATGTGCCTCAGCATCTGGAGAGCAAGGAAGTGTCAGCTCAGCGCTCTGTAAATCCAGTAAACATAAAAACAAACTTGCAGTTGTTTTCTAGCATGACGCTATGTTAATTGAAGTGGCAGAAATTTATAGGTGTGGACAGGAGGAAAAGAGTAGTTAAGAAATATGTACAAATGCTTAATACATTCATGACACCAGGCCGAAAGCAATGAGAAGACATGCATTTTTAAAGATCGTCAGCTTGGACGTGTAATACATTTATTGCGTGCAGAACTAAGATCTGATGAGCACCTGCTATGTGTGCTGAGCGTCGGAGTGTGTGCTACGCTGTTTTTGTGGATTCTTTCACAAAACATTCACCTCCTTACTCTGAGGTAAGTACCTTTATATTTGACAGATAAGGAAACTGACGGAGAGATTGAGCAACTTGTCTGAAAACACAGAGCTGCTCAGAGGCACACTCAAGATTCAGTTCTAGGTCTGAGTGAAAGAGCTTTTTACTAACTGCATAAATAAATATGTATGTCTAACTCAAGAACAGGGCATTTGTTTATCTTCTGAGTCAAAAATGCAAAAAGTAATTATGGGACTAATTTTGCGGTTGATTTTGGTACAAAGTTCACTTCTTGATACTTTAATTCTGGTGTTTCAATATTGATTATGGCATGGATTCATATTATCCTCTTTAAAGTTACATGCTGATAAATGTTGCATTTATAGTAATGATTTGTTATGACTCAGGAAGTGTTGTAGCCTTTTCAAATAGGTGATGTGGTAAGTCAATGTTTATACATTTAACCGATGAGTCAGCTAAGCCTCAGAGGGTTGGAGTAACACCGTGTCACGTGGCCAGTGAGTAGAGGGGCTGGGTTTTGAGCCCAGCACTCTGACGGCTCAGAGCTCATCTGTGTGTAAGTTTCCAGGGCCCTGTGGGAGAGTGCACACACATTGAATTAGACAACGCACCGTTCCAGCAGCAACTTGAGTCTTATCTTGCTTTGGTGTTGGATAAAAGACAAGCTTATAGTCTGAAAACTATAAAGACAATAATTCCCAAGGGAAGTATTATTAAGTTTTCCAAAGCAAGCTTTTCCCATGCCTTATAGATTAGTGTTGAACGGGAGCAAAATATGCCACACCCCAGAACAGCAGGTGCAGGAAGGACACTCAGACTCTTTTCTGTCCCCCCAAAACAGGAAATAAGTCTCCCTGGTGGAAGGTCCTCTCCCTGCAGCAAGAGGCGGAGAGACACCATTGTCTCCAGAAGCAGAAAAGCATGTAAATGAATCTTGTTGCTTCTACACTAATTAGCCAGGCCAGCCCAAACCTCTTTGTCTCAAGTTTACTGTTTCTCTGTTGAAGAGGCATAAAAGCTGCCTGTTTCTGTCCCCTCTCTGAGACTCCAGTCTTTGGGTGCCCAGACACATGAAATTAAATTGTTTTTCTCCTGTCAATCTGTCTTATGACAATTTAATTATTAGACCAGACAAAGAACCTGGAAGAGAAGAAGGAGAAATTTTCCTCCTCTGCAGAGTGCTTGCATATTCTAAGCCATGTCTCATCACAGACAGATTTTCTGTATAAGCAGAAACGGGCTTCATGTAAGGAGGTGCGCACAGTGCTTGAGCATTTTGTGTTCGCTGCACAGGTCGGCTGCCATTGGTTATTGTGGCAAAACTTCATAAAGCTGCTTTGGGTGTCTCTGAAATTCATTTATAACAGCGAGACTGGTTACCATCTGCTGTAAATGTTTTCTAGGAAATTCAGTTACTCACATTCCCTGCTTTCCATAGTTTATTCCATTCTGTAGCTGTTTATCTTCTGAAATAATTTCAATAGTCCAATCTGTTTAATCTGTCTGATTCTGGGAACGTGAGCTAGAGCACAAATCCATTGGTTTAATCCATCAGGTCCTGCGGAGCGGATCTGAACATGCCACTAAGGCAGTAAAGAAACTGACTCCAGATCTCCAGAACTTAAAAATTCAAAAACAATTACCTCCAGGGGAAAACACAAATCTTGGTAGCTTCCCGGGTAATGAGGCTGAGAGAGAAAGTCGGGTCCTGGATCTGACGGGCCAGCGGTGTGGTGCACTTAGGGACAAAGGGCAGGAACAGGCTGCCGTGAGCCTTGTGGAGAGGCTGGGACTGTCTCCTCCTGAGAATTAGTGAGGGAGCATTTGAGGGCCTACCTGTGGACAGCCTAAGAGGAGACTCACGGTTTGCAAGCTCCTCAAGGACAACCCCAGAGTTGCCAGGAGATCTTCCCCTGTACCAATGCACCCCCTTTCTCATCCGTTGTTGGAAGGTCCTAGCACCTGCCGAAGTCTGACTTCTTAAATAACAAAACACTTAGGAGGAAACAGAAAGTCCCTCCCTGATCTACATGCTAATTTTAAAGATTTAATTAAGGACTTAATTATTTTAGTTATTTTAGTACAGAAGTGAGTTCTTCTTTCACAAAATACAGGCCTTCTAACACAGAGCGAGTTCTTTCTTTCCTTCACAAAGGCAGAGGCTGCCATGAGATAGTAATGTCTATAAACACAGGTTTCTGTGAAAACACAATGCGTGGCTTTTTCTGGCTCTTTATACAGACACGAACAGCATTTTGCTTTTCAGCCTTGGTGATGCATCATATATGGGTCCTCTGACCCTGTTTGTATAGGTTCCTCAGAAATTACTCGAATATAAGCAAACATGGACTTAGCACTTAAAATATACCACAGCATTGTATTACTGCTTTGAGAAATATGTGAATTCAATGAAATATTGTAGCAGTCATTCGTGTTCACAGGAAAATTGGTCAAAAATTTTGAGAAGTGTGAGGCAGGAAAGGAAACAAAGGTCGCCTGCTCTGCAAGTCGCCTGTTCTAAATGATATTTCTCACAGATCGGCGGCCAGTGTGCCACAGCCTTAGCAGACCTCTACATGAGCCGTAGGTCTTCTGTTCTTCTTCTTCCTCTTCCTTTTTTTTTTTTTTTTTTTTAATCAGAGAGAGAGAACACAAGCAGGGGGACCAGCAGGCAGAGGGAGAGCAGGCTATCCACTGAGCAGAGAGCCAGATGCGGGACTCCACGCCGGGACCTTAGGATTCATGATCTGAGCCAAAAGCAGCCACTTAACCGTCTGAGCCACCCAGGCGTCCCAGGTTTTCTGTTCTTTCAATGACATTAGAGGGATGTATGCTACTCCTTCCCCCACGCTGTGGAACTTGCACCTCTCCCCGCCTCTTCTGTCTCTCCTGGAAGACGGGACGCAGCCTCCATGGGTAGGCAGGACACGTGTCGTTCAAGCTGTCAAAGCAGCCAGAGTTCCACTCGAGTTCATATAGCATCTGTTGTAACGAGGTTAAAATTACAACAAGAACTCTATTCCTTTTAGCGGAAAGACAACAGAGGTGAATTTTAATATTTCCTCAAAGAGTGCTGCTTCAGAGAAAGCACATTTTTGTAACCACTAATCCTGAGTTAAGGGACTTGGCTCCCAGCATTGGTTTTGCAATTAGACAGGTGACTTTGTTATTTATTTTATTTAAGCCCTTACGCCCTTCTGTTGGTCTCCATTCTGCCCACGTCCTGGTAAAGGAGAAAGGACTCCTGCTACCTATAATGGTGCAGGATAATAGGAATGAGCAAGCACTCTGGTTTTTGTTTTTGTTTTGAGTATATGAGGGTAAAAACACTTGGCATCCAAACTGGGTTTGGGCAATATCTACCAAGTGGCAAGTAGTCACACTCAGATTACAGATCAGAATAAGGAATAAGAGCATTGCACCCTCCCCCTAAATTCTCTGTGATTATTTAAAAATTCGTGAGAAGGAAAAGGACACTGGCAAGTTCTTTACAATCCCAATACACATCCTAACTTAATGGCCATGACAATGGCAATCGTGGCCTTTAGGGTGAAGGATTATTTTCCTTTCCTGGGACTGTGAATGTTAGAGGAAATTGGGATACAAATCGTATAGCTAGAGTTGGTTTCCAATGCTCACTTTGACTTTTTCTTTGATGATGTTCTTCTTAAATGGGTTATTATTCCTAGGAGAAGGAAGAAGCAAGCTAGAAAACTCCGGGAAGCTCTGGAGAGAGGCATTATTAATAAGGATGTTATTTAGGGAGAAGGGCTCATGACCACCCTCAGCATTTATGCATGTGATAGATCATGTCAAGTGTCTCCATCTTCTTCCGTTATTACCAAAGAGAAAGCAAGTTTAATGACATTGAAACAAGAAAAAAAAGTCTTAATTGGATTAATTAGGCCTTCTGAGAATATACAACAGATATATCCATTAAATTAAAGGGCAGCCCTGCCAACGTTTTTGTGAAATGGAAAATGTAGAAGAAAGAAGGTTTTTAAGGGAGGTTCATGTATCCTTCTGGCATTGCTTCCCATGACTTTCCTTCCTCCAACCCCTTTCCTTCCCTAGCCACAGGTCCTGATACCACAAACACAAGGCTGGACATCATGACTGCGAGAATTCTGACAGTGTTGTATTGGAGAGGAGTTTGCTGCTGAATACAAGAAATCGCTTCTTGCTCATTTCTTACCTTTTCATACTGCAGCCTTCCCTGCTGTTCTAGAAGGATTGAGAAGTAGAAAGCTGCTTCTTTTGTGACTATAGGTGGATTTAACTCAATCCATTAAATACGCATTGAATGTGCAAAACTGCAGAGGATAAAGAAAATTGATATAAGAAGAGTCCTATCTTCAAGGACTTTAATCTACTCCCAAGAGGAACTCTAAGACACCACAATCAAACAATTATCTTCTCTCTCTAGCACAGATTATGATGGTCTTTGCTCCTAAATCCAACATAATAACTGTACAATCAGGAACTGATATAAAAATGCAAAATAAAATTTAAACCTTTATTTGATGTGAAACTTCACTGGGCAAATGTATCAGTAGCAGATATTGCAGAGAATTTAAATGCACCTACCTCCTTTGGAAGGCAGTAAGAACTCATTGTTGTTCGTGCCAACCAGTGCATTTATATGGAAATTCTACAGGGGGTCACAACTAAGGCAAGTAACTTAATAGTCAAGTAGTTTAAAAACACAAAACCAGGAGGACAATACAACAAATCTATACAAATCAAGAATTATTAAAAATAGTGTATGTGAGCATAGATTAATATGGAAATTAATACTGACTGTTGGGTCTTTTCATAGGGCAAGAGGGATTAAGATAGTCCAAAAATGAATTGTTTAACTTTTGAATAACTTAAACTGTGAATTTGGAAATTTTGGTGTTAATCTATGAACTTACAAGCACACCCATATATACATATATGTAGAAAGATTAGATGCATGATCGATTCCTGTAATAGCCAAAAATATTTTTTGAAAATAGACTATGAAACAAAGTAGTATGGAGAGAACCAGAAGCTCTTTATTAAAACCCAATCGGAAACACAGAGAGTCAGTAATGAGAGCATATGGCTACCAAGGTAAAATTATTTAGATTTATAAATCTTCATATCCCAAACCCCCTGTTCCCACAAAGGCTAACCTCATCTTAGGGGTGACATGCCTTCACTCTGGATCATGCTGTTGGTCACACAGGCCAACCCTGCTATGCCATGGGAGGGAGCTGCACAGGTGTGAACACCAAGAAGTAATGACCATCGGGAGCCCTGTCAGCAGCCAGCCACTGCTGCCTGCTCCCTGGCCCCCAACTCTTCACACCCCACTAAAGACATCACAAGTCCCTGAAAACCTCATCCTTTGCAGCGTCTGCTGGAAGCCCAGAATCTTGTCATTTACATCAGTGCAGCTGCTTAGGTGGCTCTTCGGGTATAGCTTCTTGAGCAGAGTTTCCTTTGACCTGAAGGCATAGGAGACTGAAGACACACGTCCTCCCACATTGGTCATAAAATGGTGAGACAGGCATAGGATAATCCCCATAGGCGCTCCTGCTCCACCAGGGAGTGTGAGAGGCTTGCAGAAGACATGAGTCCATGAGAGTTCGTGGAGTTTCCTTAACCAGGATTTGATGCCGAGCCTGCCCAGAGACAACTCTCCACGGCTCTCCATTCCACGCTCCGGGCTCTTTCTCTATTCTTTGAGCCATCCCTCTTTCTCCATGAAGGTTAGCCCATGCTTGAGTCCGAGGGGTCTACTAAGCCTACTGCCTGCTGGAAGAAATTTGGGGAACCATTTTGAAATGTCTCCATCTCTTTTAGACCAAACTGTCAGGTTGTACATATATAATTGTCTTTAAAACTTTCTGAGTTTACTGTGATTCTTACCGGGCTTTGCTCTATGAAACAAGTGCTGACCCATTAATCTCTTCAGAATACTCTCTTCTTTACATCTGGCTTCTGTTGAGAAGGCTGTGGGATGACATCCAGGCTCTATTGTTTGCGTCAGTGCCTCTGCGTATCACTCCTTTGTAGCTTAGAGGACCTTTTGTCTAACTCAGTAGCAGCCTCCCAATGCACCGCCTTTGATCTATTTGACATCTAATCGAAGAATTTTACAGTTACATCTGTGGCTTCATCCTTTGGCCATGATTTCCTGGCAGTGACTTGGATTTGACCTGTGTTCAAAGGCCACTGCATAACCTTAGCATCATTGCCCTCTGTGGAAGCTGAGGAATTCAAAGCTATTGATTCCGTTATTTCTCCGCTTTATTTTATTTGTGTATACAGGGTAGACAGCTGCAAGCAGGCATGAAAGATAAACCTTCAGAGGCTACAGAATATCTTAAATGGGGCTTTTCAACAAGTAGTTAGTGAGGATCAGCATTGTATTGTGCCCCAAAGAGAGACAAAGTCCATACTCTCATAGTGGTTACGTGAAATTGGATGCAGACAGATAATAAATGAATACTTTAAAAATTTTTTTTAGCGAGTGCAGAGAAGACGGTGGATCAGAGCAATGCACTAGTGATGGGTGGTATTCTCTGTTTCAGCGCAGACGGTCCGAGAATGGCCCCCATGACTTAGGCAGAGGAAGTCGGAAAGATCTGTCTCTGAGGAGATATCATTTGAGCCAAATGACAAAGACCAGGCAGCCATGTCACGGTCATAATAGGATTCCAGATAAACAGCAATGTGTGCAAAGACACGGGGGTGGGAGGGAAGAAAAAGCTTCGGATATAATTTTCCTGTGTAATTGTAGTTTAGATACGGGATTAAAATAAAGAAAAAAAAAACCTAAGTCTTTTACCTAAGAGGAAAAATTCAACTGATAATTTCATAAAATTTATCATTTTAATTTAATAGGAATTTTTATTTCCTAAGGAGTCTCTGCTGTGAAATTATTGGCATACAGTTTATCTTCATGTATTTTCCCACTGTGTCACTGAATCTCTAAGATTATTAATTTGTTTATAGTATTGTTATAACTGTTATCATAACCAAATAAGTTATATCATACCCTTTCTTAGCTCTGCCATTTTCCACAAATTATATCTTCTGTAAACATGTATTTTCTGTTTAGATTTGACAAGGCAAAACTTTGAAAAATAGACGGTAGGATTATCACAATGATGAGTTCTGGAATGTCTATTTTAACTTCTCTTTTGTGATAACTTGCACATGTATGTGTGTGTGCATTGGAAGTATTTTCCCCAAAGAAAGCACTTTCACTGCTCAGACCCTAAATATACCTTTTCTGATCTTGGTTTTATATAAAAGATATAAATATGTGTTTTCTAGTTATAGATTTTATTACCCTCCTGCCTCCATTAGACACACAACATAATGTTCATCAAACATAGACTCAAACCATAAAACGTATTGTTTGCTATTTGAAAGAGCGCCCAGAGAACTGGATAGCTGCTTTGGGAAGATTTTCACGGAAGTCTAAAAGGAAATAACAGAACAAATGCACCACTTTCTCATCACTTCCTTCTAAATATTTGCTTCTGTTTGGTCAGCACTGACTTTCTCTAATTTCTGCACAAACACATGCAAACGCACACCCATGAATATTTTTTAAAAAATCACATTAAATGTGTGAGTAATTAAGCGTAAGCAGATGGGTTATTCATGGCTTTTATTTTAAATTGTATTTTGATTCGTTCATGTAACTAATAAATTTCTATATTAAAGTGTGGACCAAAAAAAAAAGCCATTAGCTGCACTTACTGAGCCCATAAAAATTAACATGTAAATATAGGAAACATAATTGCCAAATTATTTATGGAGCTCTCATTAGCATAAACATATTTAAGGCTGTGTATTTCCAGGTAAATCTGACAGCAGATGAACTGAATAAATCCAATTAGGAGATACAAAACCATGTACCTCCCCCCCCCCAGATCCTTCAGTAATATCCCGGGACAAGTGCAGGCAACAGTGCGTAGAGACGATTTGAGCTTGCTGGGCACAGAGGCTGGTGGACACTGGAATTTAGGACAAGCAAAGGCTTACACATACTCGTATATGACCACCATTGAGGTTTGTGTAGTCACCATGTCCTGGAATAAAGACTCAAACAGTCAGGAGATCAAGAAAAAAAGCCAACAGAAGGTATTAGGTTTTAATATATATATATTTTAACCCCCTGGGAGTAGGATGCCATTCATGCCCACTACAAAAGTAGAATCAGAAATTCAGGGAAGGAAAAAGAAGGAAATCATATGTAAAGTCTTTCCTTCCAATGAAGACAGCCCTCAATCAAAAAAAGAAAAAAAAAAGACATTCGGTGTAAGAGAGGACATTTTGACTAGCGGTTTCCTTTTTGACTCTTTCGACAAGGGTTATAGCTGCAGTCAGAGCACAGGGACCTGGAAGTGTGGCCAGCGAGTGAGAGCTGGCTGGGAGGCTGGAGCGCAGAGGGGGACGAGCCACCGTGACAGGAAAGGATTCCTGGAGAGAAGAGGACCGACGGACAGGAGCATGAGCCCTTGGCTGCAGCAGACAGCATCAGCATCGTGTTTGCTTTTTTCTAGTGCCAGAGAAGAAACCCACAACTTTTCTATTTTGAGTTGACCAAGGACAAGATCTTTGAAATGCATTTTGGTTTTCCTTCATTCTATGTCTTGAAAACTGTGGATGGCACGCTGCTCTCCAGTGTGTTATCTCCAACATGTGTGCAAAGACTTTCATAATAGCAAAGAAGGACTGATTTTGGCTCTCATCTTTAGAAGTATGCAAAGCCAGAACATGTGTGAATCAGAGGTCAAAGAGAGCCAAATACTTTTAAAAAATTAATTACCTTTCACCCTAGCTATCAAATTTTAGGGTGAAAAAAAAATCAGTGACTGGTGTAATACTAAAGCTATCTATTTATATTTTTTTATACTTTTATCCATAATTAGGGTGACAACATATGTTCTTGTCGAAACTGGGGCTCTTTAAAAGTGGGAGGGGGAGGAACAGGTGCTTAGCCAGTCCGGTCATCAAGACAGCACAGGTACAAGCAACAGACTGCCCACGGAGACACCAGGGGGCCCGACTCAGCGCCTCCTCCATGTAATGGATTCTTCAGTCCTCGTGCCTGCGGTGCGTTGAGAACCATCCTAAGTGGCATCTCCACCTGAAATCTGTTTGTAACTCAGTAGCTTCTCTCCTTATTATCTGTGTTTTTCCCCTCAGGTAAGCATGTGATAGAATCATAATAACTGTTCACCGCTGGCATCGTCAGCAGCGTCAACTTCCTCTGTTTGATAAGAAAACAGGTGCATTTTCTATCACACGAAGCTTGTATGTTTTCATTTGCTGGGAAAAAATACACTGGAAACAGAAGTATGAGAAATACTTGACTACATATTTTCTTTACTTACAAAGGGCTAGAAGCAGAACACTCCTGGAATTTCTGTAAGAAGATAAAAGCAAATATTTATATTTCCACATATCTGAAATTCTGTCACCATCCTCCTGGAGGGAAATCTCAAGAATGTCCTTTCTTGCTTTTAAAAGTTAATAATGTGAAAATTTTCATCTCAGCTTCTCTGGAGACAGAGTAAGAAATGACTCATTCAAAAGTTTACATTGATCTCTCATCCAACTATATTCCAACTGATAAAATTGATTTCCTTTTCCTCTGTAAATGTATTATTCAGTCAAAAGAGATTTCTTGACATGTTAATAGTGAATTCCTGCTGTCTGCTTGAATCGTATTGTTGAAATATCAGTTTGTTAATCATAACTAGGCTTATTTGTGTATTTCCTTTTGACAAATACTCCGCTCTGTTTGCTGCAATTTTAAAGAGAAAAAAATGAGCCTTCTCAGCATCTCTATGGTGAGAGGAGACAAATTAGACTCAGAAAGGGTGGCTGTAGCACAGAGCTCACTCTGTTAAAACCATAAGTGCATGCTGCAAATCAAAGCCGTAAAATAACTGGAAAAACCAGAGGCCAATAAAATGCATACATTTACTGGGTAGCTGTCAACAACTATACATAGGACAACTCTCTGAAATATGAATTCGAGTTGGAGTCATTAATTCCAAAAATATCCATCTCATCTGAATTAGCAGTTCATGTTGGTTAGAAGGATTCTATTCAGGGGTATGATTATAGTGACACTCCCCATGAAATCTGCTGAGGAAGTGGGTAAGACCAAAAGGGGACAAAAATGAGAAAGGCTTGGGAGAAGAGACCCAGGGACGTGGGTGGGGACTACACATGGTTCCCTTGGGGGAAAAGAAGAAAATGAAATCTTCGTTTTCACCCAGCTGGAAGTGGGAAGAAACATCTCAAGGAGAGAGAGCCCTAACACAGCTGCTGTTCCTTGTGCATGAAATGGAAAGGAAATGCAGGGAGCCTGGTAACTTGCCAGGGATGAGGAGACAGAATCTCTGTATTCCAGAGAGTATGTCAAATCCCCTTTGGTTCAGAAGAAGTTATTTAGAGGGACAACAAATCTGGACGTTCCTTATCTGGAGACTAGTTCACTGCGTCCCTCAGCGTGAGGGCGGTCCTTGCTTCCACCAGGCTCAGTCCATCCGGCCACCATGTCCTCTCCTCACGTCACCTAAGGGTCTTCACACCCTCCTCCGCAACGGTTCTTTACCAACGAAATCCATGTTTCCCATGGAAGGTCAGAATTATTTTCTTAAAATACATATCTGACCATGTCCCTTTCCCACATAAACTCATTTCATGGAATCTGATTACCAATGAGTTTTGAACTCACTGGGATGAACTACTCACATCTACAGACCTGTCATGCCAAACCTCCGTGGTCGCCCTAACGCTCAGTGCCTTTTCTAGCTCTGATTTGCTAATGTTGGCCACACTCCAGAAACCTACACGTGTGTCATTTCACGTATTCATTCACCTGCTAACTATTTCTTAGGTACATTCAGTGTGCGCAGAAGGAGGCTTGGATGGGCACAGAACAAAGAGGAGGCAGTCAGAATCTCTGTCCTCAAGGAGTGAAGTAATCAACCAGGTGCTTTATTCCGGCTGACTGTGTTGAATGCTTTTTTCTAGCTTCTCACGACATCCTATGCCTATTTCCATCATAACTCTCATCAGAATAGAGAGAGATATATCATTTGCTTTTCTGTCATCCCAGTGTATCATGAGCTCCTTGAGGGTAGTATAAAAATTATTTGCATCTTCATTCCCAGCGTTGTGACTTGATTTTATAAAGTTTGTTGAATTGAGAAGTACCTATATGGTGTTTTCAAGATACATAAGAGTTGTCCTCTGCATAAAACATATGGATTATAAAACAACAGGTTATGATTGGGATTTCACACTGAAGAAAAAAAAAAACAGAACTGATGTAAACTTTGAGAAACCTTGGAGAATAAAATCCTAAATTATACCTGAGAAGAGAAAACTGGAAGGGTGTGTCACACACATGCACACACACACAGAGAAATACTGTGAAACATGGCTAACATTAAAATAATGGAGTTGAATACATGGGATGTGACCTAAGAATCTAGCTACTACCTGGCCCGTCAAAGTGTGGGGAGGAAATGTTACAGGCTGGTTGAATGCTGATGAGAAATGGCAGTATATCATCAGTCAGTGAGGGGAAAATCATGATAATTTCGCACAGGAAGTTAAGGATAAATTGCTTCAGTGAGAACATGGAGACTTCGGTTTGGCTGATGAGTATAAGAGAGGACGATACTAAAAAGACAGAGGACTTGTCATTCATATGTGTAAGTAAATTCTGCACTAGAACTAGTCGAGGGGATCTGTGCTCAAGAAATGGAAGGGCTGGTGACAATGTCCACTTAAGTTCTGAAGGCAGTGAGTTATCAAGAGCCAAGCATACAAATCAGCACACACAAGGACTGGGTTTCACGCAGGCACAGGGGTTATCGTGTCTATGGGTCAGAGCTATTCAGGTTGCACAGCAAAGGGAATGTAGCATCAGGATGGGGGACTGGAGGAGAGAGCCTGAAGCCAGGGAGAGATCTGGAAGACAGAAGAATGCACACAGGAGACAGTCTGTCCAAGGTCGAAGAGAGATGCAGGGACGTGGCCACAGAGTCAGTGGCTTGGGGAACTGAGGCAGGCGGCGGCTTCTCAGAGGATCAAGAGGGAGCATCTGGCTGTGGGGAGGCAGGCGGCGGCTTCTCAGAGGATCAAGAGGGAGCATCTGGCTGCGGGGAGGATGGAAATGGCATCATCTACTCACCCATTGCCGACGTTTGGCTTCTGAGTGTTAGAACCACGACTGGGGACAAAGAAAAAGAAGGAGCCTATATGGGTGAGGACAAAATTGCTAAGTCGAAGGCAAATCATATCCGAACAGATAAGAAGGGGATTGAAAGAATAACCCACAGTGGGGTTAGAAGAACCTACCTCTACAGCAACAGCAGGGCAGGCAGAGAGCAGGGAGGGAAGTGGTGTGAACCCGCCGCCAGAGCTGTGAAAGAGTAAAACAGGAGTGGAGAAGAGATACTACTTAGAAACAATAGCACAATTGTTTCAGATTCATCGTAGCCAACAGTAACAATTCACTTAAGGTCTGAAAAACCACACGCCTCGCACTCCTATTGGGGATATTGGTTAGTTTTTAGTTGATGAATAGCTGTCAAATGTAGAAAATGTCTGTTTTCCGTCTTCCTGTTGTCATCAATTTGGAAATCTATGAGGAAGAGTCCAGGAAAGCGGTCGAAACTCAGCATGTAACCTACTGCAGCGCGAGGATGCAGACGAGAATGTGAACGCAACAGTCAGCAACACGTCTTTGTGCAGATAAACGATGCGGAACAGCAGTAGCGGGACAGAAAAGGAGCCAGGAGCCCGAGGGACGGCAAGCCGTGTGCATAATCCCGCTTTCCAGGAAAGGTGGGAAAGAATAAAGCTACCTCCCAAGGAGAAGAAATCATTTTTCTCAAGCGATTAAACTTACGAAAAATCAATTACTGCTTTAAACATTTTATATTTATCTACTATTGCTGAAATGTCTCCAGGAGAAACTATGTGTGTTATGTGTAGACATTTAAAAAAAAAAAAGTGGTATCTTTTTTTTTTGTACACAATTTGGAATCATTCTCTGAAAAGCAACTTCTGTCTGACAATCGGTTTTTAGGTTTTTGTTCAGGGGAAGCTGCGTTACCGCATTAAAACCCAAAGGTCAGACATCTGTGAAACGTTGTGTTAAAAGCCAAGAAGCCGAGGCAGAAAAATTCTTTCTGCTTCACCTCAATATAAATCGTAGATCAAACAGTGATCTGGGATTGACAATGGCCATCCAATCTGAAGTGAACGATATTGCATTGACCATCGAAAATGTCACACTGGGTGTTGTGTATGGCTTTAATTTTCAACTGCCTGGCCCTGTACTTGGCATTTGTATCTTCCTAATGTGCTTTTTGACCTTCAGATGATAGGGTTTTATACCTGGAATGAACAAGTGAAAGCTTTGTTACATTGACTGTAGCCAGAGATTGCTTGTTTGCTAATTCATTTTTTAATATATTTACTTTGTGAATAAACAATAAGAAATACAATTTTAACTGACATAATTTTAGGTGGTAACTTACAAAGAAAAATACCTTTAGCATTCTATGCAATGGAAGATACTTGACAATGGAAACAGCAGAATCAGGAGTTAACAGATATAATTCTAGTAATTTCCATATACTTTGTGTCTACTCTATGTTGCATGTTATCTTGACAGTTGCTAAACTTCAAGATAGAGTTGTTTAAATGTTCTCAACTCTGTTGTTCTCTGCAAAAGTAGGTTATTATGAAACCACTGATAGAGAAGTTCACTTTGAAAAAAGCACAATTTAAAAAAGGAGAATGTTTTCTCTCTTGCCCTTCACATCAGATGTTTCCAGATTCCTTTCCAATATACAACCACCTAGAAGGAATGTTATGGGGAAAATATATTTATTTGGAGCTCCCATTAGTGTACATAAAAGTTACCCAAAGGAAAAAACTTGCTCATGCAGGAGTGAGGAGGATGGAAGAGAATGCACAGGTGACTGAATAAAGAGAAGTACCCCAGAGATAGTGCAGCTTCGGTTCCGGACCTGCTCAATAAAGGGAATATTGCAATAAGGTGAGTCATGTGAATTTTTTGGTTTTCCGGTACCTATAAAAGTTTTGTTTACTATACTGCAGTTTCTTGATGTGCAATAGCATTATGTCTAAGAAAATGTACATACCTTAATTTAAAACTATGGGATTGCTAAAACATGCTAACCTTCATCTGAGCTTTCATAGAGTGGTAATCTTTTTGCTGGTGGAGGTCCTGTCTCGGTAGTGTTGGCTGCTGACCGCCCAGGGTGGCGGCTGCTGCAGGCTGGGGTGGCTGTGGCAAGTTCTTAGAATAAGACCACAGTGAAGTTTGCTGCATCGATGGACTCTTCTTTCATGAACAATTTCTCTGTAGCATGTGATGCTGTTTGATCACATTTTACCCACAGTAGTACTTCTCCCAAAATTGGTGTCTATTCTCTCAAACACTGTCGCTGCTTTATCTACTAAGTTTATGTGATATTCTCAATCCTTTGTTGTTGTTTCAACACACTTCACAGCATCTTCACCAGGAATAGAGGCATCTCAGGAAACCACTTCTTTGTTCGCTCATAGGAAGCAACTTGTCCATTCAAGTTCTATCATGAGATTGCAGTGATTCGGTGCTGTCTTCAGGCCCCACTTCTGACTCTAGTTCACGTGCTGTTCCCACCACATCTGCAGTGATTTCCTCCCCTGAAGTCTTGAATCCCTCACAGTCCTCCATGAGGATTGGAATCACCTTCTTCCAATCTCTTTGAACTCTTCCCATGAATCACAAGTGTTCTTAATGACATCTGGAATAGTGACTCCTTTCCAGAAGGTTTTCCATTTACTTTGCCCAGATTCGTCACAGGAATCACCATCTATGGCAGCTGTAGCCTTATGAAATGTATTTCTTAAATAATAAGACTGGAAAGTTGAAATGACTCCTCGATTCATGGGCTGCAGAATGGATGCTCTGTTAGGAAGCATGAAAACACTGATCTCATTGTACATCTTCACTGGAGCTCTTGGGTGACCAGGTACATCATCAGTGAGCTGTCGTATTTTGAAGGGAATCGTTGTTTCTGATCAGTAGGTCTCAAAGTTGGGCTCAAACTATTCAGTAAACTATCTGTGAACAGATGTGCTGTCATCCAGGCTTGGTTGTTCCATTTCTAGAGCCCAGACAGAGGAGGTTTAGCATGACTCTTAGGGGCCCTAGGATTTTTGGAATGATAGGAGCATCGTCTTCAACCTAAAGTCACCAGCTGCATTGGCCCCAATAAGAGGGTCAGCCTGTCCCTTGAGGCTTTGAAGCCAGGCACTGACTTTGCCTCTCTAGCTAGGACAGTCCCAGATGGTATCTTCTTCCAGTAGAAGGCTGTTTCATCTACATGGAAAATGTGTTGTTCAGTGTAGCCGCCTTCCTGAACGATCTCAGCTGGATCTTCCAGAGAGCTTGCTGCAGCTTCTCCATCAGCACCTGCTGCCTCACCTGGCACCTTTATGTGTGGAGACGGCTTCTTTCCTTCTACATCATGAACCAACCTGTGTTGGCTTCAGGCTTTCCTTCTGCAGCTTCTTCACCTCTCAGTCTTCACAGAATTGAGGAGAGTCAGGGCCTTGTTCGGGTTAGGCTTTGACTTTAGGGTATGGTGTGGCTGGTTTGACCTTCTACCCAGACCACTAACACTTTCTCCACATCAGCGATAAGCCTGTTTTGCTTCCTTATCATCCGTGTGCTCACTGGAGTAGCACTTGTAATTCCCTTCAAGAACTTTTCCTTCGCGTTCACACCTTGGCTAGTGTTTGCTGCAAGAGGCCCAGCCCTCAGTCTTCCGAAGCTTTGGAAGAATGCCTTCCTCACTCCGCCGAATCATTTCTAGCTTCTGATTAAAGTGAGAGATGTGTGCCTCTTCCTTTCATTTAAACACTGAGAGGCCATTATTGTAGTGTTGTTAATTGGCCTAATTCAATATTGTTGTGTCTCAGGGAATAGTGAGGCCCCAGGAGAAGGAGGGACAGACGGATGGCTGATCAGTGGAACAATCAGAACACACACACTTATTAATCAATTTTGTCATCTTGTATGGGTGCTTTTCATGGCACCTCCAAACAATTACAATAGCAACATCAGAGATCACTGACCACAGGTCAGCAGAACAAATGTAATAATAAGGAAAAAAGTTTGAAAGATTGCAAAAATTCTCAAAATGTGGTCAGAAACACAGAGTCAATGCTGGTGGAAGAATGGTCCTGGTAGACTTGCTGGACTTAGGGTTGCCACAAACCTTCAATTTGTAAAAAGTGCACTGTCTGCAAGAACAATAGAGTGAAGCAAGTAAAACGAGGTATGCCTGTGTACGTCAAGTTAGAGAGTGGGCTTTGGAGATTTGAGAATCAAGCTCACTAATTGTTAGTTTTGTTAACCTGGAAAAATTCACTTCTTGAAGCCTCAATTTTCTCATCTGTAAAGTGGGTCTGATAACGCTTACTACTCCGAGAACTATTCTAAGAAATACTTTAGCTAATACTTGACAGCACAAAATACAATGTGAAATCAGTCGCTTGTGTTCGTTTCCAACTAAAGTCGTGCTGTGTGATTTGTGACCAGCACCATGATTTGCTAAATGGTCCTTCGGGGCAGGGGTGTCCCAGGAACCTGAGGGAGTTTCTGATGTGGCTGGAATGGAAAGTACTCTTCACCGATACAGAGTAATTCCATTTTTAACAACCAATTCTGCTGTCCTGGTGCAAATCAGATGAATATCGGAGATGGACAAGCATTCCTTTTTTTTTTTTCCTTTTCTTTTTAAGAAGCCTAGTTAGGTGATTTTTTTTCAGTACCTGTATGGATTTAATGTTCTAGGTCAGATGATGTACAAAATGGGCACCGAGGAGCTGCCAGTCGCAGGGCGTTCCTACCCACACCTGCGCTCCACCTTCAGCCCTCCCCCGCTCTCAGGCTCCTCCTGGACTGAAGCGGGGTGGGAGAGGGAGGTGGGCTGGGAACAGCCTGTGCTCCGCGTGCGCTCTGTCTCCCTGCCCTGTCCCCGAGACAGGCATTGGGGCCTCTGGCTCCTCTCTTCAAACTTCCCTCAAACATAGCTCTCTTGCTGGGGGACACGGTGCCCCGCAGGTCGCCTCCTTGCACGGATTCACTTTGGATCTGATTTAATTCACACACGTGTCTTCTGTGCCTGCAGAAAGGGTGCTGCTGTCCCCTGTAAGTACAGAGCTCACTGCCACCACTCCTCCTAGAGGCTCTGGGCCAGCCTCGCACCTGTCGCACACCAGCCTGTGGGTGCTGGGCCTTCAGACGACCTGTCAGCCTCTCCAGATGGTTCTCGGAAGCCCTCGCAGAACGCCCACCCAAACCTGAACCCCCAGGGAAAGTCCAGTCACTATGTTATATTTTTGAAGAAGAAAAGGGAATGCTGTTTTCTCCAACTTTTTCCTGGGGCTGGGGGAAACCTGCCCCCTCAGATTTCCACTTACACCTCACTCCATCAGATGTCTGTCACCTCATCCCTACTCCAAAAGTCAAACCCCAATGGCTTGGCTTTGACCCCAACCCGCCTTTGTGGTGATTGTGGGCGTGGGAAGCCAGCGTCTCGTCCTGGGAAGCCTCACTTTGGCTTGGTTTTGCTACATCAAGAATGTAACCAGTTCCTACAGGCTCTGCTGTCATTTCAAGTTTGTATCTTACCTCCTGTGCTTTCTGTCTTCCTTTCAGCTGACCTGTGGCTCCCTCCTGTGACAACCTTTCAAGTCTCTGCTTGTTCTCTGAGTGGCTGACCAGACCTTTCCTCCTTTTCTTTGACTTTACTCCTCGTGTGAACTTGACACCCGAAAACAGCCAAAAGCAACAGTGTGTTCACTAGCAGACACAGCCTTTGAGCTTTTTTCCAGGAAGCTTATTTTTCTTTTTTCCCCCTTAGTTTTATCATCAGTTCATATTCTAGAGCCTAGTTATTCTATGCTTTACTCAGAATGCTACAAGTTTCGAGAGAATCTCAATGTACAGTAATAAAGACCAGGGAAATTGCTAAATAATAAGCGACAAGTAATAAAACAAAAATAAACAACATCGATGAATAAATTATGATGGGTTGCAAAATGGTCTGCTCAGTATGCAAAGACCTGAAATTTGATCGATAATTAAAAATAAACTTTCTATTTTAAAAAATCTGGGAAACAGTTAAACTCAGCCATAAAATATAAAGGAAAAAAGAAAAGGAAGATTCAGAAAACAAATAAGCCCCGTGAATAAAAGTGTTGAAAATTTCTAGGTAATCTTTGTTTTTACCCTTTGTTTCCATATTTATCTGTTCACAAAGCAATTAATGATCACTAAAGACAAAAACAAATCCATGCGACACAAATAACTTAAATATACATAAAGGTTGGTCATAACCACCCAAGCCGGGGAGAATCACTGTACTCCCTGCACATACATCTTTTCAAACTCATTTAAAGAGAAGGCAGCTAAAATTCCTATCTGTGTGAAATGAGTTTATTAACCCATCTGCCCCACTTACACAAATGGATGGAAGGGGGAAATGGCAGACCCAAAGTTCAAAGTACTTGATAGTCCCTCTAAGTTCTGAAAGAAAACAAGTATAGACGTGTATGTAAGTCTTGCTTTTAGTTGAGGCATCAGTGAGACTTTGAATGTGCAAATACAAGTCCTGGGCTTAGCAGAGTGGAGAATATACATTCTCTGCAGAGTAAAATACGAGGACTGAGTTTTGGAGATCAAGGAATCAATAAAGTCAGAAAAAAAGTAAATAGGGGCACCTGTCTGGCTCAGTCAGTGGAGTATGCAACTCTTGATCTCGGGGTTGTGAGTTCGAACCCCATGGTGGGTGTGGAGATTACTTAAAACAAAATCTTTTAAAAAAGAAAAAGTAAAAAGTAAATATGTTGGTAGATACTAAGGGGTGAATGGGTGTCTAATCATATGAGAAGTAGATACTCCCTTTTGCTATAATCGGTTACTAAAATCTGCAGCTACACACATATTCGCCTGGCTTCTTCAGGGGAACCAGAGCTAGGGAGGAGAGGAAATGGGTAAAAAGGATTTATGATTGTAAACCGTTTGGTTTGGTTTTGATTATGGGAGAAATCAACGAAATAAACAGGTTGAACTCGTGAACACAAGCAACCATAAGCCTGAAGCCCACAGAGATTCACAATCCTTTGCTTTTAGCCTAATAAAGAATCATTCCCAGTTTAGAGGTAAGAGCCACATGACTGAGATATGGGAACTCAGCGGAGTCACCCTTGAGATCTAGAATACCTGCGCTTGTGTTTTGATCTTTCGTTTTTATTTCGTTTTCATTGTATTGCTTCCTTGGTGTTATCTTTTCCACTTTGTGGTTTATTCAGATGTGTTAGCCCTACTTGGGAGCATTGGGGAATAGTTAAGTGCTGAATGAACACTTACAAATTTGTGTTAATCACATCATTTTTGAAGTGGTAAATTCTCACCATATCTGAGGGCCATGGTCAGCTATTAATTAGTAAGGAATTCCCCAAATGCAGAGAATCTTTCCTCTTCCCACATTCAGTATTATTTCTAGTTGATGAAGCTTGTAGTTACGGCATCTCTAGAGGCGAGTCCCCAACATGTGGGGAAATAAAAATGTAAGATAACTTTAAACATACACCTCATCGATCTTCATTGTGTGTCTGCGAGGGAGGTAAGCATTGGCATAAATTGCATGTAGGGTGAAAACTTGAAAACAAGGCGGAGGTGAAGTTAGGATTCATTGTCTCTGTTGTTTTAGGAAACAGCACAATGGAAGCAGAAGAGGTAGGAAAGTGATGTCCTGCATCGGTGTTCATGGTTTTCAAAGTGTCCAGAGTTTGCTCATTATCCATATTCCTGTGTGCCGATAGCTTCATTCTGTACAGATGACTGATGATTACACGCTAATTGAAGGGCCAATCACCGGTTTTCCATGAGCTTTGCATGGATATGACGGGAATATTCTTTATCATAATAATACAATTGCTTTTGCACAAAAGTGAAAATCAGAGGCACTAAAAAATTTATTTGGTGTGGCTTACCTAAAGGGCAATCTTTTCCGCAGACACTTTCTACTATCTGCTACAAGTTCTATAACAACTCGGCTAGTTTCAGAATGTGGTTCCTATGCCCTCACGAGGTCCCACTCCGAGATTTTAAAGAGGAAACACTATCAGAATGGACGATAAATGAAGACTAATAACATTATTAGTTGGTAGAGTCTAAAGTTCCTTAAAGGTCATAGAAACAGTTTCCTTCCTCTTACACTTGAAGACATTTCAGCCTGTACAGATCCAGCTCATTCAACAGCAGCAGCAGGGAGCGCTCGGGTGGCTCAGTTGGTTCAGTGTCGGACTCTTGGTTTAGACTCAGGTCATGATCTCAGGGTCCTGGGATGGAGTCCTGCATCCAGCTCCCTGCTCGGTGGGGAATCTGCTTCTCCCTCTCCCTCTGCTATTCCCCCCATTTGTGCTTCTGTTTCTCTCTCTCTCTCTCTCTCTCTCAAAAATAAATAAAATCTTTAAAATAAAATAAAATAATCAAATTTCAATAAAAGTTAAAATTCCATTAGTGACATTAGCCACATTTCACATTCTGAAAACCTACACGTGGCTTCTGGGAGTTTTCCAGACAGCAGAAATAAACATTTCCACCACTGCAGAAATTTGGATTGGAAAGCACTGTTCTAGGTGTTGGAGTTTACACACTGAATCTGTGCTGGGACTGTGCCCCGAGGGCCACTGAAGAGACGTGGACAAACCTGCCAAGGTACCACATCTTCATTACAAACGTATGTGTATATGTTTAGATCCTTTAGAAACAAGTTTGATATTGGAAGGCTGAACTGGGACTACTTGATTCAGACTCTGCCAATGGTTCCCTGGCAGCACACAGCGTCCTAAGACAATGTTGCTCAAGACGCCCCGAGTCCAGAGCTGTGACATCAGCAACAGGAGGAGATCTGGGACTTTACGGAAGCATCAGCTTCACAGCATGTACAGTCAAAAGCTTCAGTGAAAGCTGTGGAAGTCCGTTGGGAAGACCAGGCAGCCAGGCCAGCTGGATCCGGGAAGAGCCACATGGGAGCAGGGGGCAATGCTGAGCGTCAACGGCTCCCCCAGGGGGGGCACAGCACGCAGCAGCCAGGAAAGGCCCCCCTCACGGTGCCTCCTTTGCGAAGGAGAGGGAAGAGCAGAACGAACATCCCATGTTCTAGATTTGGGGGCAGGGAGAGACTGCTCTCTGTCCAGCCTGGCTCAGATCACCCGACAGGGACCTGGGGCCTCGGGGGCCCGGCCACAGAGAACGCGTGTCAGCGGCTGTGGCAACATTGGACAAGTGGTCGTCGCACAGACAGAAAGTGCCACTGCGGGTCTGTGTTGGGAATAAGCACTGGCTAGTGTCCCCCGAGGAAAGAAGACCTCGTGTCCCCCCGGGAGAGGACCAGAAGCCTGAGCCCAGCCCAGTGTCCCTGCATCTGCTGTGCTGCCAAAGGGGCTGGATTCTGCATCATCTGGTGTAGACTGTGACACACAGGCATGCCTCGGATACCTGGGGGATGCGGAGAGCTCAGTGGTTGAGACAGAGTCTGAAAAACACAGTAAACTCTCTAACTGGGAAATTACGTGCACAAGCCCAAAGAAAATGCATTCTCAAAAAAGGTTTGCAAGGCCTCCCAAAATCTCTAGCTGGGCTGACTGGAGAAGGTCTTTCCCTGCATGAAGCTATTGCATAAGACTGAGAGAGGGGCTGCTTTCCAACACAAAGTTATGGGGCACATGGAGAAACAGAACACTCCCAATCAGAGGAACCAAACCAATCTCCAGGGCAGCCCCAAAAGAAACGGTGCAGTACGACGTCAACCATATGCATATTTTTGCTCTCTGGGACTTCTTATCTCCCTTCCCTGAAAATGTACACCCGGGGCCCAGTGACCCCCGATTTCCCCTTCCCCCAGCCCCACCACCACCCTTCCAGCTTGTGCTTCTGAGAGATCCATGGAGAGATACTGCATAGAAAGCATCTAAAGCTAGATTTCATGGCATCTTTTTTTCCCACAATAAAAAAGAGGAATTGAAAAAAAGGATGCTCAAATCCACGTGCGCTTCGGACAGTCAGACCAAACAGCATCGTTCACAGCAGCGTGATGACAACTGCAGAGGCCCGGGAGCATGGGAGGGGCACCCGGCTAATGTCCAGGGGCCGTTAGGAGTCGCCAGAAAGGCCCCTAAAAGCTGGGCAGAGCCACGTGTAGAACATTCCTCATGCACGTGCAGCTTTAGAAGATGAGACCACATCTCAGTCAGAAGGAAAAGCTCCTGAGAAGGGTCACGGCAACAGAAAGCCTGTTGTGCTCTGGAGTGGGGAGGTGTGCATGCAGACAATGCAGAGAGGATAGAGAATTTTGTAGGAAGTTTTAATCAGGCTCCACTGCACGTAGGGAACGTGAAATATTTAGAGTGTGGTCTCCCAAGCAGTCACCTGATGGCCTATAGTTGTGTGTTTGCTTCATTCACACCCAGAACAGTACTTCCCACATCACAGGCCATGTGTTGCATGTATTTGGTGATCAATAAATATGCATCGACAGACTTCAAAGTAATATACGTATATGATCATATTTGCATCTCGGGAAAAGCGACCGTAAAAGACGATCACAGTAGGAACTCTGAACAGTCTTTGTATTTGCATCAGAAAAGAGCAACCACAGTTCCCTATATATTGTGAAACACGCCGCACAGCTGTTCAAGTGATGCACAAATCTATAACTGTAGCTAAGTGTGTGAAGGCATGTGTGTGTATAAAACACGTTAATGATATTAGCATAATAGTATTTTAATGATGTGTTTATATATTTCTCCTCTGTTGACAATTTTATTCTCACTTCCACGATTTGTATAACACTCTTTGTATCAGGCCATTAGTGAACTGGGGCCAGGAGAGTAAACATAGGCAGCTCAACGCATTTCCAGTGACTTCTTACATAAAAAGTTAGGTGCCAATGGTGTATCAACAAATCATAGTTATCGGTTAAATGAAATATCCAAGAGGCTGGGCATGGGAGCTCCCACGAAGGCACAGACTGCATTAACAGTTGGATGGGCATTAGCCGTGACACGTTTGTCCTTGACATTCCAAGGCAATAGCCAGTGGGTGGTTTTTGTCTCGGTATGTAAACATATTTGCAAAACCAAAAATATGTGACCAGCTGCTCACAGGTGAAAGCTCTCCCGAACCTTTCATTCTTGGCAGCTCAGCCTTCTTGACTCATGCCCCACATATGCCATCGGTTGGGAAAATGTGCAGAATCTCTGTCATTTTACACCAGTTCAGCAGCCTTGCTGCTGTTTCCCACCTCAGCACAGCTGTGTCAACGGGTCTGTGTGCTGCCCCCTAGGTGACAAGGGTGAGCTTAGTAGCAGACCACTTTTAAGTAGAGTATCCGTTGTGACTTTCAGAAGCCCTGTTTGAGAGCCACAGGACACATGGCTGGAAGGAATCACAAATTTTAAGCAAAGCCTTTCATTTTATTAAAAAAAAAGAAAGAAAGAAAGAAAGAAAGAAAGAAAGAAAGAAAGAAAGAAAGAAAGAAAAACAAAAAAACCCTTAAGTTTAAAGAATATAAATTGATAGTCAATGATCCTACATTGGTTATTAACACAAGTGAAGCTGGTATTGTTTCCAATGTATCATGTTGTCATTAGAATAGTCCACTGATAATGGCGTTCGTCCTCCCTCCCTTCCTCCCTCCCATTTATTTTGTCAACCACTCATTTGTTAATTCATTTAGTCACAGTTTTTTGCCAAGCACCTGAAATGTTCCAGGAATGATGTGAAATGCTAAGTACATAAAAATATAAGTTATAACCACAGCTTTAAAATTAACAGCTAAGGGACACCTGGGTGGCTCGGTCTGTTAAGCATCTGCCTTCAGCTCAGGTCATGATCCCAGGGTCTTGGGATAGAGTCCTATGTCGGGCTCCCTGCTCAGCGGGGAGCCTGCTTCTCTCTCTGCCTGCTGCTCTCCCTGCTTGTGCTCTCTCACTCTCTGAAAAGTGGGTGGATAAAATCTTAAAAAAATATATTGATATCCATGTATTTAAAACTGCCAAAATAACTGATAAAAATACCAGTAAACTGCTACTTTTAAAATGGCACAGTACATTGGGACCCTGAAATAGTGGAAGCCTGCATTGCAATCACCATGACTTTATGCAATTTTACCTACCTGGAAACTAAAATAACTGTCCAAATCATGTTGTTTTTTGGACATAGTGCATCTGTGAGATATAAAGGGGAAACTGCCAGCAGTAGCTTAAGTTTTATTTTAGTCTTTAATGCACTTTATTTAATGGAAATGTAAAGTTACCTGAAGATTTATGACTTTTTCTCCCATCGTCATGTATAAACACAAAAATAATTTCAAAGGGATTAGTAATTTCTACAGCAACATCGCAATATTGTAGAGTAGACGGATATGAATGAAATGGGGGGAAATCCCTGAACTGTGTCTGTTCCCCCCTTGCATCTCCAAGCCACTCACTTCGTGCACCTAGGGGACACAGCCGTCCCTGGATGAGTTTGATGTCTGTTTAGTGATAAGAACCGAATCAACTTAGCACTCAGCTTCGTCTATGAAGGGAAACAGATAACTCTTCTTGAACAGAAAGGGGAAGATTGATAGAAAGTGAAATTATCTCCCTTGAAAATTAGAGGGAAAGCAACAGGAACAATCTAAACATGATTATAAGCGCAACAGATCCATAAACATGAGTTTCAGAATTAAAAATAATCCCTTTAGCTTTCAGGCTTTCATCACCGTGTTTTGGTTCATTACTGTCAGAAAACAAAGACGAAGAAGCTGGAGGGTGCGATGGTGATTAGAAGAGATTCAAAAGGCTTTCAGGGGCATTTGCTCCTAGCGAGACATCCTTTCTCATGGGGGTCTTGCAATTTAGTTCTGATGGTCCGTGTCCAAATTGAATGGATGCTGAGCATTGTTAGAGGCCTGACAGACCGAAATAGGGAACTGAACAGAGTCTAAGTCAGAATCTATCCATCTGGAACTAGCAAATCAAGGTAAGAATTGCTTTATGATCCACAATTTAGATGCTAAAAATGGAGATTCGCCCTCAAATGACAAGTGGTGTGTTGATCTGAAAATTCCAACAAAGCACTGCTATAGCTAACATCAGACTATCACTCAGAGTCATAGTACCTGAGAAAGTAGTAATAGCTTTACGAGCTGAAAGTTAAGCCTCAGGAAGGATCTTTCTTTCTTTCTTTCCTTTTTTTTTTTTTAAGATTTTGTTTATTTATTCGAGAGAGAGGAGTGGTAGAGGGAGAGGGAGAAGCAGACTCCCCGCTGAGCGGGAAGCCCACTGTGGGGCTCGATCCCAAGACCCTGAGATCATGACCTGAGCCGAAGGCAGACACTTGACCAACTGAGCCACCCAGGCGCCCCACGAAGGGTATTTCTTGATTGTTGTTTTGGTGAAACCAAGAAGGAGAGTTCTAAGTTCATTGACCAAGTTGACATTGACAAATGAACCATAGGAAACCATGAAAGGTAACGATTATAAATCATGCTAAATGTTAATGCAGGTGGAAGAGACATAGTTTATTGGAAAACAAGTCTGATCCAAGTTGCATACACTTACGCACTTAGTGAGCACTTACACCACAGACTACATAATTCCTGAAGTTGTTCTTGCTCTAGCTTTGTTTAAATATGACTCTCAAAGGAGGTGCCTGGAAATGGGCACTCAGATGTTAATATTATCCTCTATGTGCCAAGCATACAGCAAGATAGTTTCCAGAAACTGGTTTCTCACAAGAAAACTGTTCATTTCTATCCCTGTTTAATAAATGAGAAAATCAACCTAGATAGTTAAACTAAGATTGAACCGGAGACTTTTACTACAAAGTAAAAGGCTATGCATTTTGCTATGAATTGTGCTGTTAGAAACCTGGTTTTCAGCACCATCAGGGAACACCTAATTTCCTCTGATGAAGTATGCCTCTCAGGCATGGTCAGGAGGCTTGAGTCATCTGAAATGCGTTTCTTATCCTACCCACCTTTGCTACAAAACATTTATAGAAAAGATAGTTGAAGATATAAAATGTTGAACAAGCTGATCATTGGAGGGCTCTAATGAAGGGTAATTAGAAGTCTGTATGTACTAACCTATGCCCCCTCTCGACTGTCTTATTGTCTGAAACTATCAATCAATGAAGTTTTTAAATTTTCAGAAACCGTACATATAAGGCATTCGAGTTTTGGGGGGGTAAAGCTCTACTATTGCACGTAGGTAGAACAGGGAAGGAACAAAATAGCAAAGCAACTGCAAATCAACTTGAAACACATTGACTGGGAACCAGGGAGTGAGGAAGATGCTGATGCCAGGAGGGAAAACAGGCCTTCCCCAAGTTTCATTGCCCCAAACCTCTCAGGTCAAACTCCACTCGGTGCAGGTAAGAGAAAGAGTGGTTTTGGTGTCCCACAGATTTATTTCGGACTTAGCTTTGTAACTTACTATCTCTGTGGCCTTGGCTAAGTTGCTTTGGCTAGTTACCCTTTCCTGAGCTTCTGTTTCCTTTCTATTAGTCTGGAAATAATAAAAGTTAGTTCAAAGAGTGTCTGTGTGGCAATTAAATGAGAACATGTTCATTATTTTTGCATTTCTTATCCTACACACCTAGTATAGTGCTTTCGGATTAATAAATGTGAATTTCATCCATCTGGCACAACATTTCCATAGATGCCAGGTTTGGTCCATTTTCTTTTCTAAATCTCAAAATAGGCACCTCTGTTGAGAATTTGCTATTGCTCTTTTCAAAACACTAAGATGATTGGCTCCTGAAATTTTCGGAGAGGGTAGATTTTCTTACATTTTTATGAGGGAAAAGCTACCTAATGTGTCAGAGCAAATTATCTTGCTTTGTCAATGTATTACTGTGTCCTGTTAATGAAGCATTTAATCTCCATGCCTAACTTCTTTTATATAAGGGATATATTGTGTCAAGTTCTTTGATTTGAATGTAAAATTCTTTCCAAAAGTCTAACTGGTCCACCCCTCTGTTTAAGATATCTATCTGGAGAAAGAAGAGTTTCCTGGCCTGGAATTTGGTCTCGCCAAGCTCCTGAATATTCCGGGGACAACTGTAACGGTTGGTCCAGTGTCTCATGTGGTAAGAGTACTATGTCTTCTCTAAAAATTATTGGCAGCCAAGCTTTGAAATGCCATATGGTGGTAAAAATAAAGGTAAATTAAAAATAAAAAAAAAAAAAAACCACAGAGGCAAATAGAAACCGTACCACATACCTTCCAACCTAATTCAATGCAATCCATAAAAAATCCCACCAGACCTTTTAGCAGAAATAGACAAGCCATTTCTAAAAGGTATGTTGGAATGCAAGAGACCCAGAATAACCAAGTCATTTCTGTAAATGAAGAAGAAGCCGGAAGACACACACTTCCCAATTTCTAAATGTACTAGAAAGGGTGCAACCAGCAAACAACGTGGTGCTGCTATAAGAATAAGAAAGTTGATCAATGAAACAGAAGTTCAGGAAACACAACACATTATGGCCAATTTGTTTTTAACAAAAGATGCCAAGACAGTTATATGAAGAAAGAATAGGGTTGTTGTTGTTGTTGTTTTTTTTTTTTTTGGACAAGTGGTATTGTAACAATTATGACATATGTCCATATCCAGGAAGATAAATTTAGACTCTTACCTCACAATGTTCACAAAAATTAACTCAAAATGAATCATAACTGTAAATATTTGAAAACAAAAAACATTATATAATTCCACTAGGCAAGTATTCTTAATTAAAAGACACATTTAAGAAAATGAAAGACAAGCCACAGGCTGGGAAAAAATATTTTCAAATCATATACCTGATAGAAGAGACTTCTATGTAGGATGGATATAACTTGAATTGTAATATTAAGAAAACAAATAACCAATTTTTTTAAATGAGCAGAATATTTGGATATTTTACCCAAGAAGGTATGCGAATGGATAATAACCACATGAAAAATGGTCATCATAATTAGTCTTCAGAGGAAAATGCACATCAAAACGTCAAGATACCACTTCACACCCACTGGAGGGGTTATGAGCAAAGTAGCTTTCATACTAGGTATCTACTCAAGAGTGATATTCACATATGTTCACATACACCTTTTGATTAACTATTTGTGTTGTCTGCCATATGATTAGCTTGCTGTGTAGATGTTCCCATCAGATATACAATGCTCCTTAATTCATTAAAACACCTGCACCAAAAGAATAATTATTTATTGACTTTTTAGATAAAATTTTTATATTTCATAATCCTAGCTATTGAAAAACACCCTAAAAAGTTACTATTACCAAAAATAACTCTTAAAAAAATTCAGCGGGCTAAATTATTTAAGTTCTGAAGTCTTGCATGGAGAATATTTGAGATATAGAAAAAAAATCCATCAGCCAATGGTCTAAAATGATATAAACATAGAAATAGTCCTATGTTTAGGATTGTAGGAAAGAAGAAATACTTTTAACAGTTATATCTCAATAATGAATACAATTTAATACATTTTTAAGCATTTTTTGAAAATGTCCTGGCACAAATCACTATTGCTTTAGCCTCTGAATTAATAAAAATCACAATGGAATTACATGTTAGTAATCTGTGCATGATTATGACATGGAAAGCAAAAAATCAGTGATTCTATAGAGAAAAAATGCTAGTGTTAAAGTTCTAGGAGAAAATTTAAAGGATTTTAAAATACGACTTTTCCGTTGATGTTTATGGTATATGATACAAATACACATATACAGACATGTGTGAAGACATGATAGATAGATAGATAGATAGATAGATAGATAGATAGATAGATAGATAGATAGATAGACAGACAGTTACGATATACGATTTCCCTTGACCCACTTAGAGGAACTTGCCACAGGGCACTAAGGTCTGGAAAGGCAACTTCAAATCCTAAAACGATGCTGGGAGAGCAGGACATACCAAACAGAAGTTCCTGTGCAGTTGGAAATCAGTCCTCAAAGCATGATATATTGTCTTTAATGTTTTATAAAGAACTGGAGGCGTTTTTCTGTGGACAATTGCAAAGATACGTCTTATCGCGTTACTTATATTTGCTTAATGCTCTATGAATTTCAGATGAATCTTCCCCATAATCACTTCACGCGTCCCGATACAACAGTCGATGTTCCATTTGAATGCTGGCTTAAGTACTATTTTCAAAACCATTTCACATGTGCTACACAAAAAAGCTTCAAAGCTTTTCTATTTCCAGGAACATATGCTTTAGTATTATTTTTTTATTTGCCACTGTTTAGTGATTGAATAGATGTCACCATCTTAATAATGAAAAGATAATACCCATATAAATTACATGCTTAAGGGAATTCACTTCCTCTCTGCTTGTACTGTTACTTCTGCAACAGAGGAAGATTGGTTGAGGAACACAAAATTTCTATGTATAATTTATGGAGGGCATTAGAGTTAGATTAGCTGCAAACAAGCACTCCTTAAACTTATAAACACATACAATTTGTGTATTGGCAACTTCTTCACTGCAAATGTGATATTTTTTAAACTATGGAATCTTTTTAACCTTATGTTGAAATTAAGGTACATGTAAACTTTTGTACATAAAGTACAGAGGATATACATGTCTAATATACCTACAAGTTATTTGGAACCATTACTGTCCTATTGAACCTTTGGTCAGTGGAAATACTATTTTTTTAAAGATTTTATTTATTTATTTGAGAGAGAGAGAAAACGCAGGAGCAGGGGGAGGGGCAGAGCAAGAGGGGGAAGCAGACTCCCACTGAGCGTGGAGCTGGATGCGGGGCTCCCAGGCTGTCCAGGCGCCCCATCCGTGGAAATATTCTAAAATTGTCATTGTCCGGTATGGCAGCCATTAGTTTTACATTGCTATTGCTCATTGAAATGTGGCTAATGTGATTTAGAAACTAAATTTTAAATTTTAGTTAGTTTACCCTAACAATATTAAATTTAGATGTAGGATGAGGTCATTTAATATATTTGGAAAAAAAAGATTCTAAAGTCAGTATTTCCATGGAAATTTGTAATAAATAGATAAAAGGGACCCAAATCCTCAAATGGATTAACAAAATCAATCCTCGTTAGTCTAATCAAATGTTTTTAGACACTTTTAGAAAGTGTCATTTAAAGAAAAAAGAAAGAATCATTAATTTTCTCCACTGTATATATGTAGAATATTTACAAAGTGTTAAAAAATAGATTCATCAAGCAGGAAGGACTCTTAGGAGTCAGGCAGGAAGATTCTTTACTGAAAGCAGAGGGAAATCATTTCTCATTAGAAGTATGTGCATAACGCAAATTACAATGGAGCTTATTAAAACTTCAGTGAAAAACTACTGATTTGAGAGTTGGCATGACTGCATTCTAATGTATTCTGCCAAAATCCTTCTAAGAACTTTCTCTATAACGTACTTCTGTTTCTTGGCTTTAATGCTTCTATGTAATCTAAACTCTATATAGTCTGGTTTCTATGTTCTTATGACTTCATCAAACATCTCTCACAGCGAGTACTAATAATCATCCTGTTGCTAACTCCAGTCAATAATTTTTTCATCCTGTCTTACTTGACTGCTCAGTATCTCTCTCTTTTTGGAAACCTTCTTTTCCCTTGCCTACAGCATATCACACTTGATTGCGGGTTTTTGTTTTTGTTTTGGTTTTTAAAGATTTTTTAATTTATTTATTCGACAGAGATAGAGACAGCCAGCGAGAGAGGGAACACAAGCAGGGGGAGTGGGAGAGGAAGAAGCAGGCTCATAGCGGAGGAGCCTGATGTGGGGCTCGATCCCATAACGCCGGGATCACGCCCTGAGCCGAAGGCAGACGCTTAACCGCTGTGCCACCCAGGCGCCCCTGTTTTTTGTTTTTTAATCACTGTAGACTTTTCTCTCATTAAAAGCTGTCCTTTCTTCATAAATCCATAAGACATCAGAGTTGCTCAACTATATTGGTTCCAGCCATCTCTCCTTTTTCACTACATACTATCAACCATGGCTTCAGTTGCCCATATAGTTATAATTAGGAAATGCATATTTCCCGTTCTGCCCTTCTTCCACATGCTAAACCTACTCGTTCACGCATCTTAAAAATAACCACTTGGTCAGCCAAAACACCTAGAAGATCAACAGAGACAAGTCAAGGATCTTTTCCTGACATTCCCCAAACAGGATTCTCTTCCAGAAATCATTATTCTAAGAAATTGCAACATAATTCACCCAGTTGCATAGTCAGAAATCTAAGCCCACGTTTGATACACAGTTTGGCAACTTCAGTATATTGAGATCCACTCAATCATAACATCTATAGATTATACCATCCAAATACATCAAGTTATTTCTATCTCCACTGCCACTTCACAAACAGAATCATACACTCCAAAAACGTTCTCATCTTTTACTAAGACTACTGGAATAGTATCACTTCCCAGTCTTTTTTTTTTTTTTTCACTCAGAATTTAGGTTTAATTTTATTATACTGAAATCTGACTTGCCACCTAATAACCAAGAAACCTTCAATAACTTGTAATTACTCTTAAGATAAAACCAGCATCCTTAAAATGGCCTATTAAGACCTTGCATAAAGCTGCCTCTTATAATATGCATATAACAAATTATTATTAATTGCTTACCATTGATAATGAACAAAAATATATCCAACTCATGCCCTCATTGAATTTGCTGATTAGAAAGGGAGAAAGATATCATTCAAATAATTGCATAATCAAATGTAAAAACGCAACTGCAATCAGTATTAAAAAGTCCACAGTTTTGTGAACCAATAATAAAGAGGCTTGATCTAGGCTTACAGGTGAAGGATTTTGAGCAGAAATTTAAGGAAAGTTAAAAGAGTTAACTTGATTTAAAAAAAAATTAAAAAAGACTGCCCCATGAGAATAAATAATCATTTTTAAAACATGTAGAGAAAATTATTTGGATTCTTTACAGACATAAAACATACTTTGTATGGTTCTATTCATTTGTCACTTGTATTTATTAAGATGCATTTTATGACCCATAATGCAGGCTTGTTTGATCGTTTGGTGTGCACTGGGAAAGAAAGAATATTCTGCTGTTTTGTGTAGTATTCTATCAAATATTGTAAATTGCTTACTGCAATCCCAACTGTAACTATAGATTTATTTCTCTTTTCAAATCAGCCAGTTTTTGATTCATATATTTTGATGGTCTCTGATTTGCCGTGAATAAACATCTATTATTATTAAGTTCACATGATGAACTGACCACTTGATCATTATGAAATCACCTTCCTTATTTCTGGTAGTATTTTTTGCTCTGAATATACACATACATACTAAAATAACCACCCCAACATTCTTATAATTAGCATTAGCATGACAATTTTTCCCACCCTTTTACTTTTATCTATTTATATTTATATTTAGTGCATTTCTTTTTTTTTATCTTTATATTTAGTGCATTTCTTTTTTTTTTTTAAGATTATTTATTTTAGAGAGAAAGAGAGAGCACATGCAAGTGTGGAGAGAGGCAGAAGTTGAGAGAGAGAGAATCCTCAAGTGACTCCATGCTGAACGCATTCATCCCAGGACCCTGAGATCATAACCTGAGCCAAAATCAAGAGTCGGACGTTTAACTGCAACACCCAGGTGCCCCTGGTGCATCTCTTAATGTAATTGTTTTGCTTTTAGATCCAATCTGATAATCTCTGCCTTTTGTGTATTTAAGGCACTTACACTTAATGTCGCTATTCATATAATTAGGCTTAAAGTCTGTCACTTTGCTATTTGTTTTTTATTTCCCTCATCTCTTCTTTTCCTCCTTCTTCCCTTTTCCTGCTTCTTTTGGATTTGTTCATATTACTTAGATTTTATTTTATCTATTTTATTGGCTTATTAGCTGTAACTCTTTACTTTCTTATTTTAGAAGTTGCTTGTATTAGTTTTCTGCTGCTGCAATACAAATCATCAAAATGCAGTGTCTTAAAAAAACACTCATTTGTTATCTCACAGTTTCCATGGGTCAGGATTTCAGGCAGTTTCTGTAGGACAGGATTTTTGCATTCTTTTCGGAGTCTTATAAGGTGGCAATCAAGATGTTAACCTGGGAGGATTCTTTTCCACAGGCTCAATTAGGGAAGAATCTGCTTCCAAGGAGGGCCCCATTGTACTAGCCATAGGCTAGAATCTATTTTCTGGTCCTAGAGCCCCTGTGATCCTCGCTGCTGGCAGCTCTAACAGGGCTGTTTGCTTCTTCAAGGCCAGCAGGCTCCCTCTCCAGTTTGCCGCAGAGCATGATGCTGTGAAATGATATCATCGCAGTGACATGTTTTGCCTAATGTAGCCTAATCAACAAATGGATACCCCACCACCAATACTATATTCTATCGTTTAGAAACAAATTCTAGGTTTCATAGAAAAAGATTATACAAGAGTGACTCACTGGTGGCCACCTGGGGGGTATCAGCACCACTTCTTAAAAGAGTTATAGTCCACAGCCTTATTTTACCAGAGTCTACTTTCTCCTGATATGCAGCTTTCCATAAATGACAACGATGTGTAATTTACTTCTATTTCTTCCCCCCCTTTTTTTGAACTACATTTTACTTTTGCATATTATAAATCCCACATTATTGCTATTTTTATTAATGTAGTTCATTATCTTTTTTTTTTTTTAAGATTTTACTTATTTGAGAGAGAGAAAGAGAGAGCACAAATGAGGAGGAGGGGCAGAGGGAGAAGCAGACACCCCACTGAGTAGGGAGCCTGACACGGAACTCGATCCCAGGACAAGAGATCATGACCTGAGCCGAAGGCAGCCACTTAACCAACTGAGCCACCCAGGCACCTCTGTAATTCATTATCTTTTAAAAAAAGATTTAAGTGTTAAAAAAAGACACATTTTTATTCATATAGTTACCATTTCTGGTGCTGTTCATTTCTTTGTATACATTCAGATTTCAATCTAATGTCATTTCCTTCTGCCTAAGAGACTTCTTTCACATTTCTTGTAGTGTGGATTTGCTAATGATAAATTCCTTCAGCTTTTGTATGTCTGAATGTGTCTTTAGTTAACCTTCATTTTCTGGAAGGTTTGTTTCCTGTAACAGTACATTTAATTAATTAATTAATTTTCCAGCAGTACTTTAAAGATGTTGCTTCACTGTTGGTGTTTCTTCATTGTTTGCAATAAGAAAGTTACTATAATCCTTACTTTTGTTTCTTTGTATATAACCTTCCCCTTCTGTGCCCCCCGCCCCTGCGCAAGCTGCTTTCAAGAATAAAAAAAAAAAAAAGATTTTCTCCTATCAATGGTTTCGACCCATATAATTATGTAGCTCTTGGTATAGTTTTCTTCATGTTTCTTGTGCTTGGGTTTTACTGAGTTTCTTGGATATGTGATTTACAGTTTTCATCAAATTTCAAAATCTTTGGTCGTATTACTTAGTTTTTGTCCTCTTTCCCCCTTTAGAGACTACATTTGTAAGTATATTAAGCTGTTACAAACTGTCCCACAGCTGAATATTATTTTGTTCTTATTTCATTTTGTTTCAATTTTCTATAATTCATGTTAGTTTCTAAGCCAAAGTCTTCAATTTCGTTTTTTCCTTATGTAATGTTTAATCTGCTACTGACCTATCTATTTTCATCTATCACGTTGTAGTTTTCACCTGTACAGATTTGATTTAGGTCTTTATTATATATTTCATATCTCTGATTAACTTTTTAAAGAGCTTTATGGAGACCCATTTAAAGTGTAAATTGAATGGCTTTTTGTATACAATTGTGTAACCTCTCCATAATCTAATTTTATAACATTTTAATTTACCCCCTACAAGAAACCCCATGTCCCTTTGCAGACAGACCCTCTCCATACCCTAGTCACCTCCCTCCTCTGCCCCAGCGCCCCCACACCCATCCCAGCCCTGGACAAACACTAGTCTACTTCCTCATTCTTTAGATTTGCCTAATCTGGACATTTCCTATAAACGGGGATCATACAGTATGGTCTTTTGTGACCGGTTTCTTTCACTTTGCACATGTTTTCAAGGTTCATCTGTGATTAAGTATGTACACCTCATTCTCTGTTCTTACTGAAAAATAACCCATTGAAGGGATGTAGATTTTGTTTTCCAGTTCACCTGCTGATGGACATTGAGGTTGCTTCTACTTTTTGGCCCTTGTAAGTAACACTGCTATGGACACTTGTGTACAAGGTTTTTGCGAACATGCTTTCATTTCTCTTGGATATATACATAGAAGTGGAATTGGGGTCCATATGGTCACTCTGTGTATAACATTTTGAGGAACTGCTAAGCTGTTTCCCAAAGCAGATGCATCATTTTATATTGCCATCAGCCACATCAACATTCCACTTTCTGCACTTCCTCAGCTTTTATTATACTTTTTGTTGTAACTCTGCTTATTTTTTTGAACATAACTGTTTTTAATATCCTTGCCTTTTGATTCTAACATTAATTTCTGTTCTGATCAGTGATTTTTTTTTTCTTCTCATTATGGGTTTTCTTTTCCTTTTTTTTTTTTCTATAAACTTGGTGGTTTTTAATTGGATGCCAGACATGGTAAATCGTACGTTAACGGCTGCTGGGCATGTTTGTTTCTGTAAATATCATAGTGCTTTGGTCTGTCACATATTTAGATGATTTGTTCACAGTCTGAGCTGTTAAGTGTAATTAGAGGGGCGACAAGTCTCGGGCTACCTGCTCCCCACCACGGAGGCACATCTGTCTGAGCGCTCCACCCAGGGCCCCCAGCTGGTGCAGCTTTTGGCCAGACAGGAGGAGCTAGTCACGGTTCCTGCCTCTCCGCGTCTCCTGGTTCCCTAAGCCGTTTCCGGGTAGACCCCTGGGGCCCAAGGCGCCACGCACTCAACCGACCCAACACGGCCAGCGAAATAGGTTCTCCGCGGCTGAGACGGGCCTGGTCGGTGGGCGGGACGGGCAGGCTCCGGCCCCCGGCTGGTGGGCGGACCCCGGAGTGGCGGGGAGGCACCTGTGGGCGCGGGGAGACGGACCCCCTGGACACGACAGAAAGCGACGCGCTCTGGCGCTGGCATCACTCTCTCCCTGAGCCCGCAGGAGCCCTGTTCTTTCCTACGGATGCCAAGCGTCTGGGGAAGCACACCCAGTATCCTCCCTCTACCACAACATAATTTTTTTAAGTAAACTCAGTGCCCAGAGTCTCCCCTAAAACCCGAACTCAGGGACTTGTTCTCGGTCTGTGTCCCGCGAAACGGGAACCAGCGGCACTCCGCGAACCTGGCCCACGCCACGCCTCCAGGCTCCGGCACAGCCTACGGGCAGCGCGCAGGCGCAGAACTCCGGCGCGCCGGTCACGCCCAGCCACGACCGCGCCGGCGCCAAACATCTAGCGTTCCAACCGCTCGTCCGCGCTTGCCAATCAGAGTGCACGCTGGCCCTTGGTTCCCACCCACTGGCCCTGCAGCCAATCGCCTGCCCGGGCGGGCAGCCGCGGCGAATCCAAAGGGCACTGCGGGCTGGGTGCGCAACAGACGCCCGCCGCCCGCAGGGATGGAGGAGGCGGAGGCCGGGCCGCGAGCCCCAGTGCTAGAGTAAGCTAAGTGCCAGCCGGGGGCGGGCGGGGAGGACTCTGCAGGACCCTGGGGCACCCCGCGGACCCCCGGTGGTCCCGGCAAACCCGCTGTGCTGGCCGCGGCGACTGCGGGAGAGACTTCGTTCTCCCCGCGCGCGCACACCCTGGCGGCTCCCCGCGCAGCTGTACGTCCCCTCGCGGGTAGCGGCGTCCACGCAGGAAGCGTGTGGGAGGGTCATTTAGCGTCTGTGTACCCTGCGTCCACGCACACTCCCCCACCCCTGTGGGGGCACTGCAGCCCCCAGCGGGGAAGGCCCGGGAGAGCCTGGACCATCCTCTTCGACTGTGCTCTCTGCATAGTCCTCTGCTCTCTGCCTGGGACTCCCCGCTGCCCGTCATAGTGGGGCCCCTTATTTTCCTGTCCCTGTGTGTTTCTGACTCCCCTTGCTCTCCTTAGCTTTACTCAGGGCGTATTGCCTTTATACACACGCCGTTCCTGCTCCCAGGCAGCCCTGCAGGCCTGCCGGTCAGGGCAAGACTCAGCATCGATCCCGGTCTGTGTGTGTCTGTGCACGCCAGCTGGCCAGGACTAGCACCCCAGGAGTCTCTCGTTTCCCTTGTCTTCTTGCCCCTCAGGGCCCTAGACAAGCTGGCAGACATCCTGGAGCCAATCGGCCGGCAAGAAGAGGCAGAACTGCCAGCCCAGATCCTGGCGGAGTTTGTGATGGTATGTGCAGGATGGGCAGCTGGGGCCTCTCCTTGTTGCTGTCCTGGAGCTTGTGGGTAATGCAGATGGTGAGAACCCTGGAAGGCAGTCTCAGCCTGCAGCGCACACAGGTAATGATGTTCCTTGCCTCTGCCTGCTCTCCGAACAGGACTCCCGAAAGAAGTACAAGCTGCTCTGCAGCCAGCTTCAGGTGGTAGACTTCCTTCAGAACTTCTTAGCTCAGGAGGACGTTGTCCAAGGACTAGACCCTTTGGCTTCTGAAGACATAAGCCGTGAGTAGGCAGGGGGTGGGATGGGGAAGGAAGGGGATGTCAGTCTGGTTAGCTCTTTGGCTGATGGGAAGATGGAGTCCCCGGTGTTGGTGGCTCCTTTCAGGGCAGAACGCACTTGCAGCCAAGGAGCAGTGGAAAGAGCTGAAGGCCACCTACCAAGAGCATGTGGAAGCCATCACAGGTGCCCTGACCCAGGCCTTGCCCACGATGGAGGAGGCCCAGAGGAAGCGGGTGCAGCTCCAGGAAGCCCTGGAACAGCTCCAGGCCAAGGTGAGCTAGGCTGAGGGGAGAGAGGAGGGAAAGCGCAAGCATGCTGGGCTGGACCCACTGGCTGCCTCCCAGAATCCAACCAGAAAAACCCTTCTCCTCTCTTTTGCTTCCCTGCAGAAGCAAGTGGCCATGGAGAGACTGAGAACAGCCCAGAAGCAGTGGCGGCTGCAACAGGTGGGTCCACACCCCTAGGAAAATCTCCCTTCCCCGCTGCCATGCCATCGCATGGGCTAAATCCTCTGCTTGGAGGACTTATACCCCTCTTCTCTTGTGAGGCATTACAGCACAGGTGCCAGCATGGGCTTAAATGCAGCATCACCACTTCCTGTGTTGTGACTTTGGTCAGACTTCTCGCTTCCTGTGCTTCTGTGTCTTGTTTGTGACGTGGAGGCGATATTAGCACCTACCGTATAGAGTTCAGTTGATGAAGTCATTAGTAGAGCAAGGGCTTAAGTGGATAAGTGGCACATAGCAAACTAAATAAGCATTATCATATTTGTGCCTCTTTTCTCCAGAATGCTTCACACTGGAATAGCTTATTGTGACCCTTACTTTTCTTTAGGCCCCTCGTTTTGCCTAAAGTGGGTAGGGTCCCTCTTTCTGTCTGTGGGTCTGGGCCCCAGGTTGGGTCTAGCCTGGGGAGGTTAAGAGAATGGTTGTAAGACCTGCGCATCTGAGGAGCCATGTTTGCATTCTCATTCCTGGTAGGAGAAGCATCTGCAGCATCTGGCAGAAGCTTCTGCAGAGGTGAGGCAGCGGCAGAGAGGAACTCAGCAGGAGCTTGAGCGGGTATCTCAGGAACTTGGAAGCCTGCAGCAGCAGGCGGGGCAGAAGCGGGACACACTTCAGAGGTGAGGCTGGGAGTGTGGGCTGCAGACCCAGAGTGGTCCGGTTTCCTCCCTTTACATCCCACCTCTTCCTTCCAGGCACCAGACCTTCCTCCAGCTGCTACACACTCTGCAGGGTCAGCTGCCGTTCCCCGAGGCAGAGACAGAGCTACCACAAAGGCTGGATCTTCCTGAGGATAAACCCCAGAAGCAGAACCCTGGGAATACCATAGGGAAGGACAGGAGTGTACCGTCCAAGGTGAATGAGAGATGGGCCGGGGGGCCAGGGAGGTGGAGAAAGAAGCTGGGAGGTAGGCCTCACCCACCACCCATACCATGTCTCCGTCCCCAAGGGTGATGGCCTACAGCCTGCTGGAGATGCGAGCTCGCCTGGGCTTCCTGAGGGACAGCAACATGGAAAAGGAACCTAGAGCAGGTCAGCCTCCAGCTCAGGCCTTTGTGTCCCTGGACTGCAGGTACGGAAGGAGGGAAGGACCTCTGTTTCTGAGCTCTGTTTTCACAGAGGGGATGGGAGGTGGGAAGGAGCAAGGATTTATCTATGCCTGAAGCTTATCCCCATATCCTGTGCCCAGCCTGCCCTGGGCTAATTCCTCTCTATCTTCCCGAACCCCTTGGCCCCACCCTTATTGCAGGATGGACTAGGAACTCCTGAGTGTAGCCCGGTTTCTGACCATGACCTCGATGGGGTGGGCTCTGGATTCTGTTGATTAAAAGCCTTAGAGTTCTCATTTATCTCTTTTCTGTTTCTATGTTGGTGGGAAGAGGCACACTTGAAGCCAACAATATGACAGGTGCTGGAACTGGTGTGAATAGAAAGGGTGCAGATGGGAAGGGGGTCCTGGCCTGGAGCCTCTGGGGTTGCTCGTCCAAATCCATATGAATCAAACATGCTGAGCTTATTAATTCAGGGAGGAGGAGAATGCTTTGTGCAGGTGGTTAGATACGGGAAGATAATTTTAATTGCTGACCCAAATATTGATTGAATTCGTGCTTTGTGCCAGGCCCCTTGCTATGAACTGGAGCTACAGCAGCGGGCTTGTCTGACTAGTCCTTGGCTGTGGGGAACATAATGAGCATGAACAAGTAAACAGGTCAATACCTGATTGCAGAGTGTGGTAAACATGGGAAAACAAACTAAAACAACAGTATGGTAAATTTAGAGCAATAGTAACAAAGAGACCCTCATCTGTGTGTGTGTGTGTGTGTGTGTGTGTGTTCTGTGTTTTTTCGCCTCCACTCCTCCATGTGTCTTGCTGGGTTCAGGAAAGGTGGGGGCACAGCCATGTGGGAGAGATTACCTCCCTGACTGGGAGTGTGGGTCTGCTTGCAGAGAGAGAGAGGGAGACAAGTGACAGCTGCAGTGGGAAACCCATTCTCCAGCTGAGAACAGGACCATCATGTGTGAGCAAGACCCAAGCATCTCTGAGAAAGAGACATCAGGGCTTTGTTTTTGGCGAGAGAGTTTCAAGAGACCCTGGTCTCTGCTGTGTCTCTGACTGGGATGCCTTCTCGAAGGTGGAAATTGAGGTCCTTGCTCAGTCTGGTCATTTGCTCTACTTTTCTGAGGTCCTGTGTGTTCTAATTGTTTTTTTAATATGTTGGCCCCATTGTTTAGGTACGAAGTGGGACAGATGTCACAGGTCTTTGAAGCCTCCATCACAACAGAGTAAGGGGTCTGTAAGGATTGAGGCTACTTCTTTAGGGAGCACACAGACAGCCGGAGAGGCTCCCTCCGTCTGCCCATCCACCTCCTCACACGTGGTCCTGAATGTAGCCTTCTGGCAGCCCACATAGTAGTCTCATCCTTCTCTTCCTGCTGGGTTGGCTCCCCTCCCCTACATCCTGGTTTATTTTTGTAGTCGTGTAGACCCTGAAATTTTTACGGTACACAGGGGAGAGCAGGAATATCCACCCTGAGGAAGGAGGGTCTACTAGGGGGTGCTGGGGTATGGGCTGGGATGGTGTGGACTCACCATGTCCTTGCACACACGGTGGCTGACAGAGAGTCACCAGGGATGGGAAGATACTCCCTGGAGCCCTGCAGGTGCAGGTCAAGGATAATGTCCTGAGATGCTCCACATCGGGACAGGGGAAGAGACTGGGCAGATGCCCAGTAGTCAGACTTAGACCTCTGAGGAACTTCTGGGAACCAGCTTTCTCTCAAGGTGTATGGATGAGTCAGTGCACACATGAGACCAAAGAGGAGGAGATACTCGAGTGTTTTTTGGCCAGTGTGGTCCATGGCGTTGGTGCTCTGCACTGACAAGCTCAGGAATTGGGATTTATTTTCAGATAGGAGCTGAATCTCAGCTTCTAGCTGCTCTGTCCTCCCTTAGATTCCCCTAAACACTGTTCTTGTTCACTGTTCTTGCACCAGGCACCTGTGTGCAAGGTGGGAGCCTCCCCCTGGGAAATCGTGGTCTCTTACATAAAGCCAGTGCATGCCGAAGGCCCTGCTGCCTGCTGAGCATCTCCTCGTCCTCTTTTCCGTCTGACTGAGGGACACAGACCAGTGAGGTGCAGGGAGGGGTGGACACTAGTCAGGACCGGAAGTGTCCTTGATAGAAGGGACGGTAGGCTTAGTCCAATTACAGAAAACCTCTCTCTGATTTCCATAAGAATAATGTTTTCCTTTAAAAATTTTTTTTTTGTGGTAAAATACTGTTTTGCTTTTTTTCCTAGTTTTAATCTTGTATTTCCTAGCTACTGTCATATTTTTCTAAGAATTGTTCATTTCTAATTTTTTAAGCTTATTGGTATAAAGTTGTGATGATTTTTTGTTTTTTTATCCTTTTAATGTCTGCAGCCTGTTGTAGGATGGCCTAATGTTAGACTCCTGATATTTTTGTGCCTTACCTGATTTTCTCTTTGACCTACCTTCGGATGTTTATTCAGTTTCAAATACTGAAAGAGTCAGAGATTGGCTTTTGTGATCCAGTGTTGTATGTCTGTTTTGACTCATCGATTTGTAGTCCTGTCCTAGCCATCTCCTACTTTCTGTTTTTTGGTGAAGGAAATGTACTTTTTTTGGTAAACTTTTAATTTGTATTGGTTGGTAAACTTGTGTATTTGGTTCCTGATTTGTTTTCTCAAATAAACATGTAAGGCTATACATTTTTTCTGGTTTTCTTTAAGTATTTTCATGGTCATTCAATTCATAGAATTTTTTCTTTCCCATTATAATTATTTATGAGTTCCTTAGAAACATAATTTTGAAATTTTCTACTCTGTGAGAAGATAATCTAAGTTTATTCTAATTGAGTCAGAGAATGTTATCTCTATAAAAAAACTTTGAAATTTGGTGAAGACCGCAGTTACAGCCTTGAATGTGGTCTCTCCCTTTTTTGTTTCTCGTGGATTTGAAAAGAATGTTTTGGAATTGTCATGTGTGGTGTTTTCTGTATGTCTGTTAGATTATGCTTGTTACATTTTTGTTTAATCTTCTGTATGCTTAATTTTTTGTTTTCTGCTTATCCCCTTCTGAGGAATGTGTTCAGGTCTCCAAGTATGACAGTGGATCTATTTTTCCTCACGGTTCTGGTAAAGTTTGTTTTATGTGCTCTGTGGCTACTTGTTGAAGGCACAACACGTTTGCACATGTGTCTTTCTTCCAAACAGAACTTGACAGTCATGTCGTGGCCTCCCTCATCTCCGGGCTTGAGATCCGATGAATACAGTACAACCTGGCCAGCACCCCTGTTGATCCCTCACCTGCTACGTCTCTCCTACAGTCTTTTGCGTTCCAACCTTTCTTTATCCTTATGTTTTTTGCTTTTATACCACATTTAAAGGACAGTTTTTAAAGATTCAGTTTCATAATTTTTATCCCTAAGATTTTGTATTTGTGTCAGATTTTTCATTCACTCTCCCTTGTTTTTTGTATATTCCTTTTTTGCCTTTGGTTTTGTTTATTTTTTATCATTTCTCATTTCTTTTATCTTCTGAAGTTCTTCCCTGATTATTATCCCAGTTTAGCTTTGATAGTTAATAAAGTCTACAGTGAAGTGCAACGAGTCTCGATCTTCTTAAACAGGTACTGAAGCTTAGGAGACTTGACCATTGACGATACTCTGAACTAGTAAGATATTTTTGTCCAGTTTATTACTTCTAGCCTATTCTGTTCTCCCAAATCAGACTTCCTGTTCTCTACAGTGTTTTGTTCATGTTCACTCATTTACTTTGATTTTTTTGCCTGCTTGATTTTTGCAGGTCAGAGCTTTCCTATGGGATAATGTCCCCACCTGAAATACATGTATCAGCCTTTCTTGGTTAAGGTCTGGAGGCTGTATAACACTTCACTATTTCTTAGTATGAAATGTTTTTATTTTATTCTCATTCTTTTTTTTTTTTTTTTTGTAAAGACTTTATTTATTTGAGAGAGGGAGAGCGAGAGAGCACAAGCAGGGGGGTGGCAGAGGGAGAGGGGGAGGGAGAAACAAACTCCCTGCTGATCAGGGAGCCCATGCCAGCGTGATCCTAGGACCATGGCGGGGATCATGACCTGAGCGGAAGGCAGATGCTTAACTGACTTTGTGACCCAGGCATTCCTTTTATTCTCATTCTTTTTTTCTTTTTTTAAGATTTTTTTTAAATTTATTTAGTTGACAGAGAGAGAGACAGCCAGCGAGAGAGGGAACACAAGCAGGGGGAGTGGGAGAGGAAGAAGCAGGCTCCCAGCGGAGGAGCCTGATGTGGGGCTCCATCCCAGAACGCTGGGATCATGCCCTGAGCCAGAGGCAGACACTTAAGGACTGAGCCACCCAGGCGCCCTTTTTATTCTCATTCTTAAAAGATGTTTTTATTATGTAGAGAATGCTTAGTAGACAGGTATTTTCATTTAAAACATTGAAGATCTCGTACTGTGATTATCTGGCTTTCACTTTGCTGATAGAAGTCAGCTGCCTGTTAAAAGCTCTTCTTATATGTCTGGTTCGTTCATTCATTAATTCATTCTGCTTGCAGTTAGTTGGGCTTGCTAAATCTGAAATTGCCAGTCTTTCAACAGTTCTGGAGTTTTTTCAGCCCGTTTAAAAAATGGTCTTACCTCTTCTTTACGAGCTTCTTCCACATCCGTTAGACATCAGTTAGATTTTCTAACTTTGTGCTTCATGTTACATAAATTTTCTTTTATATTTATAATTTTTTTCTCTAGAATGCATTTAGATGCTTTCCTTTATTTTGTTAACTGTATGTTACTAATCTATTGTTTTATCATTCGTTTCTTAATTTTTGTTCTTCATTTTCAAGCAGATATAGTAGGACCCCAGTCTACATTATTGGGTTTTTGTTGTTAATCTGGCCTACGTTTTGATCTTATATTTTCTCACCTTTATACAACATATATAGGCCTTTTGTCATCTGTGTTGGAAAGGTTCATATCTCCATCTTTGCGGGCCTGGATCCTTTATTACATACACTCCCTGTTGCTTTGCATGGTCCATTTTGACTGAACTCATTTGTTGAGAATTCTTGTGGCTGGTTACAGACTCGAGAGGATTTGTGTTTACCTCTGTCAGTCACTTGTGGATACAACATTTAGAAAAAAAGGTTTAAAGATCTATTTTAATGTTCTTTCCGTCCCTCCTCTTTTTCATTCTGCTGTTCGTTGATTTTCTTTCTTTTTCATTAGTATTTCTCAAAGACTTTATTTCTATTTTTCAAAAGCACAAGGTTTAACATTATTTTAATACTGCTTTAATGTTCTTTCATTATTTTCCTTTCCAAGGTACCATCCTGAAATTCTTTATTGAATTCTATTTTTATGTGACTTACTTCTGCCAGGAAAATATTCTTGTTAACACTTGGATAGTTTCAGCAAAGTTAATCCCTCTCTTTCTTTCTTTACAATGTTAAAATTTGTAAAACCAAGGTTTCACTTTGAATATTCTACCCTACTGTGAAAAGAAAGCTATTCTAGAATAAAAGAATAATATAAAATGTATGTGTTCTATAATAAATTATATGATAATAAAAGAAAGCTATGGTAACCATTCTAGGATCTATGGTTAATATACCCCATTCCTATCTTACACAATTTATGCAACTTTTTGTATTGCAATTTGTATGTGTCGTCTTTGAGGCAATTATGTATACGTTTTGAAATACAGAGTGTGAAATTAAATAAACTAATTTCATTATTATTCCTAGCCTAGTCTTTAAATGGCCCTTTTGCTACTTTGAACACTGGGCTCTGAGGAATTTAGTGTTTGGGTCTTGATATACTTTGTTCTTGAAATGTAGGGTAACCTAGGCATTAGTTCTAGTCTCAGGAATTAACGTCTTTTATGTTTGTTTCAGGCCTTTTTAAACAGTTTTTGGGGGAGTGTACATTCTTTTATTTATGTTGTTAAATTGAGTTTATGTAACTGTTGACATAGTTATAAAAAAAAGCCTTGTTAATCTTCATGGCTCTCTGCAGTATACAAAAATTAGATGTCGGATACCATATTCCCATGTATTTCTAAATTTTAAATTGTGGGATGGATTTTAGCAAACAGACCTATCCAAGGCATGAATGATTCATTTCATCTTGCATTTTTTAGTTATTAAACCCTAGTGAAGGAGTTGATAATTATTTAAATGGATTGATTACTTCATGCCTAAAATAGTGTTTTGAAATAGAAAAAAGGGGTAAACCCAGAACTGTGCTTTTAGAGGATGACCAGACTATTGGAAATAAGAGATTATCACATATAAACATTATAAAAGAAATAAATCAAGAAAAAATATATAAATGTGTGTATGTATATGTAATCCAGTGCACAAGAATTTGTTCTATTTATACCATACTATAAAAAATGATAAAAAAACCTAATGTGAGTTGGAGTCATCAAAGTAGGGCTTGTTTATGAAAGAATGAATGAGTTTAAATTATGCTATAGATTCTCAGTGTTTTAAAATTGTGTCACAAAAACTTCAGGTCTAATCTTAATAACCAATCATAAACAGTAAGCGTATCAGTTTCATTAATTAAAATACAAGTTTAAAAAGTAGGTATATTAAATTTTCAAGTTTTTCATGTAACTTATTGGTGGAGAAGAAGTTATGCTTTATGTGGCTTTGAGGGAAAGTACTTGTAAGGGGCAGAGGCCAGTCCACCCTCTCCATATCTGTAAGGTCTGGATTACCTGGCCCGGATCCTCTAGAAATAAAAGAGGAATTTAAAGTAACGTATGTAGTGCAGTTTGGCGTTATTTCTGGTGGTTTGGTTGGGTCACTCCATGAGGACAGCAGATTGCTGGGAGGGTGTGCAGCTCCGCGTTTGGAGACTCTGCTCTCGATGACAACTGAGACGCTGCTTTGTGCACCATTACCAACATGAGAAAGACAAGCTCAGTCCTAAAAACACACATGCATAAAACGGGCAGAGAGCATGCAGATCCGAAGGAGGAAGGAATTAGGCTGCTCCTCTCAGTTCCAGATCCTGCTGTTCACTATTGGTGCTCCTTATTCCTCTGTTCAGGAACGTGCGTAACTTTCATCCACATATGAACATACACCAGTGCCTTCATACTTTGAAAGGACTTTGTTAATGTTCATTGGATTATGTTCAGGAAAGATTTCCCAAAGAGCTGCCCCTTGAGCACAATTTCAAACAAATGAAATTATCCAGAGGCTGATTTCATCATTTATTGAATGTTAGCTATTTGCTGAACATAAGTTTAGAGAATTAAAAAAATAAAAAGAGAAAAGAAAAGAAAGTGATAAAGACAATCTGAGTTTAAATTTGAAGACAGGAAGGAAGAATCTGTTAAACTAATTCTCAGGGCACCTGGGTGACTTAGTTGGTTAAGCTCTGCCTTCGGCTCAGGTCATGGTTCCAGGGTGCTGGGTTTGAGTCCCACATTGGGCTCCCTGCTCAGCGGGGAGTCTGCTTCACCCTCCCTCTGTGATCTTTCTCACTCTCTTTTAAATAAATAAATAAAATCTTAAAAAAAAATGGGTAGAATACAGTGATCCCAATTATGAGTAAACACATGTTATACCCACCAAAGCCATCACTAAAGCATTTCAGTGACACTAGTATTCTTGGATGGTGGTAGTTAGCCATCAGAACCAGTGTGTACCAACTAGAAACTGATGAATTGCCTTTCCACTCAGCTCACTGCTTTTTGGTGTGAGTCACTGAAGGCTTGTGACTTTCTAGGATGTTGGAAAGCATTTTCAACAATGCAGAATCCTTGTGTCTGAGTAATATTCTGCTTATCAAGGTTTTAGGGACTAACAGTTGAAAATAGGGGGGGAAAAACTCAGCCATAATTTAAAATGTTTATTATAAAGGATGGTGACCGACTTCCATCAATTTGCAAAATGAGTATGGTTGTGAGACAATACCATATAACTATCATAGTAACTTTAGTTTTAAGAATTAACATTGCACAGTATTCAGAAATACTGGAATGTAGAGATAAGAGGAGTTTTACATGAGGCGCGTGCGTCACCCTTGGTGCTAGCAACAGGCTGTTCTTACTCTTTTGAAAAAGTGTAAGAGAAAACGTATTTGATTAAAAAAAAAAGTTTGGTTGTGATCATAAGAAGAGATTTTCTGTTTTACCCCTTCCCTGTAGCTCTATCCCATCTCAGAAATTTTCAGGAACTGATTCACTAATTAAAACTCTGTTGGAGTAGTGGCGGTCTGAAGAAATAGGTGGTGAAACAAATGTGACGTTTGTAACAACAAAAAGGAAGGGCTGGTAGATACTCGGGTAATTCTGATAATCATTGTTATACATTGTATATCTTTTGTATAGGAGAATGACTAAAACTATGGGGTTCCATGTGCCTCAAGGAAAAAGTTTTGTTTTCTATCTAAGTAATGATATGGGTTTTGTTTGCTTTCGGATATTCTACAACAGTTTACTGGTGTGAGTCTACCTGTAATTTAGCAGTCACCTTGTCTAGCTCTAACAGGTGATAGTCTGGCAGATGGTAGTGAGGATTTCCTTACAAGGTTTACAGTTTCTGGTAAATTTCTTGCCTTGTTTGTTCTTTTTCTGAAATTGTGTGTGTGTGTGTGTGTGTGTGTGTGTGCGCGCGCATGTGTGCGTGCACGTGTGTGTGAACGTACACATACATACCCAGTCATATTCATATAAGGTGTGCTCCTTTGTATTTTGGGACTAAGTTGAAAATTACATGCAGATTCAGAATTGTATTGATTCCCGATAATTTTTCCTGTTAGTATATATTGATGATGCACTTAACAAACCTTTCTGAGCACCTACGTGTCACTTTTCCATTTTTTAATAAAAATATATTTGACATGTAGCATTGCATAAATTTAAGGTGTTAAAACATGTTAATTTGATAGTTGATGTATTGTTCTGTGATTGCCATTGTAGTGTAGAGGTACCCTAATTAGCACCTGTCACATTATTTAATTATCATTTCTTTTAGTGGTTAGAATAATTAAGTTCTAGTCTCAGCAAGTTTGATGGTAATCCTACAGTATGGTCTGTGTTCATTACACTGTGCAGTAGATCTCTAGAGCTTATTTACTACTCCTTGCAAGTTTGTCCCCTAAGCAATGTCAGTCCTATTTTCCCACCCCTCATCCTTTGGTAATCACCATTGTGTTGTGTTTTCACAAGTTTGGCTTTTTTAGATTTCTCATGTAAGTATACCACATATTACTTGCCTTTCTCTTACATCATTTAGTATAATTGCTCAAGGTCCATCTATGTTGTCTCCAATGGCAAGATGGTCTTCTTTCACATGGCTGGATAATATGTATAATATATGTGTATTACTTGAATATATACCATACATATGGATAATATATATAACGTAATATATATGTATTACATCTTTATCAGTTCCTCCAATGATGAACATTTAGGTTTTTTCCATATCTTGGCTATTGTGCGTAATGCTGCAGCATGGGAGTTCAGATATGTCTTTGATATGTTGTTTTCATTTCCTTTGGGTATATACGCAGAAATGGAGTTGCTGGGTCATATGGTAGATATGTTTTTAATTTTTTGAGGAACCTTTGTATTGTTTTACATATTGGCTGAACCAATACACATTTCCACCAACAGTGGGAAGTGTCCCCTTTTCTCCACATTCTTGACATACTTGTTCTCTCTTCTTGATTCTAGCCAATCTAACAGGTGTGAGGTGATATCTCATTGTGGTTTTGATTTGCCTTTCCCTGATGATGAGTGATGTTGAGCATTTGTTCATGTACCTGTTTGCAGTTTGGATGTCTTCTTTGGAGAAATGTCTGTTCAGTTACTCTGCCCTTTTTTTTTTTATCGTGTTGTTTGTTTTTGTTTGTTTTGAGTTGTCTGAATTCTTTATATATTTTGGATATTAACCCCTGTTATATATATTTGGTTTGCAAAAATGTTCTTTCCTTCTGTAGCTTGCCTTTTCATTTTGTTACTTCTTTCTTTGCTATGAAGAAACTTTTAAGTTTTATGTATTCCATTTGCTGATTTTTGTTTTTGTTTAGCATTTGTGCTTTTAGTGTCATCTCCAAAAACTCATTGCCAAATCCAGTGTGAAAGAGCTTCTTCCCTACATTTTTTTCTAGTTTTATGGTTCAGGTGTTATGTTTCAATCTTGACCCATTTTGGGTTAATTTCTGTGAGTGCTGTAAGATAGTGGTCCAATTTCTGTGTGGAGCACTGGGTGTTATACGCAAATAATGAATCATGGAACACTACATCAGAAACTAAGGATGTACTGTACGGTGACTAACATAACATAATAAAAAATTATTTTTAAAAAATAGATAGTGGTCCAATTTCTTTGTTCTGCATATGTTTTTTCAGTGTTTTCAGCACCATTCATTAGAGGCTATTCTTTCGCCATTGAGTGTTCTTGGCCCCTTGTGGAATATTAGTTGACAGTATATGTGGAAGTTTAATTCTGAGCTCTGTGTTCTGTTCTCTTGGTCTGTGTGTCTATTCTTTTGCTCGTAGCATATTGTTTTTATTACCATGGCTTGTAGTATAGTCAGGAAGTGTGATACCTCCAGCTTTGTTCTTTCCCAGCGTTGCTTTGGCTATCCAGGGTCTTTTTGTCCATACAAATTTTCGATTTTTTTTTTTTTTCAGTTTCTTTGAAGCAGTTGGAATTTTGATGGGGATTGCATTGGCTCTATAGATGGCTTTGGGTAGTATGGACATTGTTACTATTAATTCTTTCAATCCATGAACACAAGATGTCTTTCCATTAGTTTGTGTCTTCTTCAACTTCTTTCGGCAAGGTCTTATGCTTTTCAATGTACAGATCTTTCACTCCCTTGATTAAATTTATTCCTTGGTATTTTATTGTTTTTGAAGCTATTGTAAATAGGATAGTTTTTATTTCATTTTTGGGATATTACATCATTAGTATATAGAAATGCAACTGCTTGTCATATACTGATTTTATATCCTGCCATTTTCCGGAAGTTCCAATAGTTTTTTGGCAGAGTCTTAGGGATTGTGTACATACAGAATCAAATCATCTACAAGTAATGGCAGTTTTACTTCTTCCTTTCCAATTTGGACGCCTTATTTGTCTTGACTGAATGCTCTAGGTAGGACTTCCACTACTATATGGAGTGAGAGGGGTGAGAGTGAGCATCCTTGTCTTCTTCTTGATCTTAGAGGAAAAGCTTTCAAATTCTATGTTGAGTATAATGTTAGTTATGGATTTGTTGTATACGGCCTTTATTATGTTGAGCTGTGTTCTTTCCGAGGGTTGAGGGTTTTATTAGGAAAGGATCCTGCATTTTGTCAAATGCACTTTTATCATCTATTGTGATGATCATGTGATTTTTTAATCTTTCATTCTGTTAATGTGCTGTATTACATTTATTGATTTGTGTATATTTGACCCATCTTTGCATCCCAGGGATAAAGCCCACTTGGTCATGGTGTGTAATCATTATTATGTATTTTAATGTGTTCTGGAATTTTTTTAATGTGTTCTTGAATTTGGTTTGCCAGTATTTTGTTGACAATTTTTGCATCTATATTCATCAGGGATTTGGTCTATAATCTTACTTTCTTGTGTTCTTTTCTGGCTTTGGTTACATGGTAATATTGGCATCATAGAATGAAATTGGAGGTGTTCCCTCCCTCTTTAATTTTTTTGGAATAGTTCGAGAACACTTGGCGTTTGTGGTGTTTTTCTGTTGTTGTTGTTGCATATAATTGTTTATAATAGTCTTTTAAGAGCCTTTGTATTTCTATAGTATCAGTTGATTTCTAATTTTATTTATTTGAGTCTTCTCTCTTTTTTAATTAGTCTAGCAAAACGTTTGTCATTTTTATCTTTTTGAAAAACCAGCTCTTAATTTAATTGATCCTTTCCATTGTTTTTCTGGTCTCTATTTATTTCTGCTGTGATTACTATTATCTTCCTTCTCCTGTCGTTATTATCTTCCTTCTCCTAACTTTGGACTTAATTTGTTCTTCTTTTTCTAGTTCCGTGAAGTACAAAATCAGGGTTTTTTTTTATTTTTTGAGAGCTTTCTAAGTACTTAATATATGCATTTATCACTATAAACCTTCTTCTCAGAACTGCTTTTGCAGCTTCCCATAGAATTTGATATATTTCCATTTTCCTTTGTTTCAAGATAATTTTTTATTTCCCTTTTGATTTTTCCTTTGATCCAGTGGCTATTCAGAAGTATGTTGCTCAGTTTCCACATATTTGTAGAATTTTCACTTTTTCTCTTATTTAAAAAAAAAACAACTTATTTTTTTTAAAATAGGCTCCACACCACCCACATCAAGGGTCGCACACTCCACTGACTGAGCCAGCCACACACTCCTCCTCTTTTCTCTTATTGATTCCTTGTTCCTACCACTGTGGTCAGAAAAGATCCTTGGTATAATTTCAGTTTCCTTAAATTTACTGAGATTTGTTTTGTGTCCTATCATAGGATCTATCCTAGAGAATGTTCCATGTGCACTTGAGAAGAATGTGTATTCTGCTGCTATTGGATGGAATAATGTATATATGTCAGTTAAGCCATTTGGTCTAAGATGTAGTTCAGTTCTGGTGTTGATTTTCTGTCTGGATCGTCTATCCATTGCTGACAGTGGGACATTGACGTTCACTGGTATTTTTGTGGTGTTGTCTGTTTTTCCCCTTCATACCTGTTAGTATTTGCTTACTGTATTTAGGTATCCCAATGGTGAGTGCATATGTGTTTCCGATTGTTTTATCTTCTTGATTTATCGAACGCTTTATTATTCTATGACAGCCTTCTTTGTCTCTTGTTAGTGTTTCTGACTTGACATCTATTTTCTCTGATATAAGTACGGCTACCTTTGCTTTTCTTAGATTTCTACTTGCATGGAATATCTTTTTCCATCTCTTCATTTTGAGCCTATGTGTGCTGAGAGCTGAAATGAGTCTCTGTAGGCAACATATACTCTGGTCTTGTTTTTTGTTTGTTTGTTTGGTTTTTTTAATCCATTGAGTCACTCTGCACCTTTTGATTGGATAATTCAGTCCACTTACTTTGGAGTGATTATTGATACGTAAGGACTTGCAACTGCCACTTATTGTTTGCCTTCTGGTTATTTTTCATGGTGATTTGCTCAGTGCCCCCCCCCTTTTTTTTTGATGTTCTGTGAATCTAGTCCAGATTTTTGCCTTGTGGTTACCATGAGGTTTATGTAAAACATCTTGGAGATAAAACAGGTTATTTTATGCTGAAAGGAGCTTCTCTTCATTCCTGTATAGAAGCTCCACCCTTTTACTCCTCCCCTTTTATGTTTTTAATGTCACACTTCGCTGATTTTATGCTGCGAATTTGTTAAATTATAGTAGCTGTAAGTTTTAATGCTCTTTTCCTTTAACCTTTATACTGTAGTTAAGTGGTAACAGTGCTGTTCTAATATGGAGTTACAGTTTTCTAATTCTATAGCAGAGTGGAGTGTGTTTTTATGTCACTGATTAAAATCTTTTCATTATAGCTCGAAGAACTTCTTTTAGCATTTCTTGCATTCAAGCCTTGTGGTAGTAAGCTTGCTTTAGCTTTTGTTTATCTGGGAAAGCCTTTATTTCTCCTTCATATCTGAAGGATAATTTTGCCAGGCAAAGTATATTTGGCTGACAATCTTTATCTTTCAACACTTTGAATATGTCATTCTACTCTTGCCAGGCCTGCAGCGTTTCTGCTGAGAAATCTGCTGATAGCCTAATAGGGTTCCTTTGCAAGGTTACTTTCCTTTCCCTGGCTGCCTGTAAGGTTCTTTATCATTGATTTTTGACAGTTTTGCTATAATGTGTTCTGGAAAATATTTTTGTGCATTGAGATAATAGGCTGTCGTAGTCATTTTGTGGACTCATACCAATTTCTTCCCAGGTTTGGGAATTCCCAGCTATTATTTCATTAAGTGGACTGTCCCCTTTTCCCCCTTTTCTTCTTCTCGTATACCAGTTACTCTTATATATGCCTTTTTGACCGAAACTGATAGCTCTTGCTGGGTTTCGTCACTATTTAAAATCTTGATTTTCCCTCCTCATCAAACTGAACTGTTTCTCTATTCCTGTCCTCCAAGTCACTTCTTCTCTTTTCCATCTGGTCTGCCCGGTTACTGATGCTTCATTCTCCATCCCATTTACTGAATTCTTCAGTTCTAGTATTTGTTTGTTTCTTCCTTATAATTTTAATCTCTTTGGTAAAGAACTACTGTGTTCATTAATTTTGTTCCTGAGTTCACTGAATGACCTTTCTGAGTTTTCCGAATTCTTTATCAGTCAGGGTGCAGTATTCTGTGCCTTTGAGTTCGGTTGCTGGAGAATTATTTTCTTTTTGTGATGCCATATTTCCTTGATTGTTTATGGTGTTTGAAGACATGCAAGTAAGTCACCTTCCCTGGTTAAGGTTTTGTGTTTACTTTGGATCTTATAATTCAACGGGCTGGCCATTAGAAGCCTTTCTTTTTTATTTTGGAAGGTGGCACTGTAGCTCGTTTGTGGTTTCTCCTGTAACAGCTGGCTCTTGTGGATGTACTTGGCTGGTGGCAGAGTGGGGGGCGCTGCGGGCTTGGCAGCTGGGGCTTTGGGGTGACACTGGGCCTGGCGTGGCATCAAGTGGGGCATATCCAGAGGTCCATGGGTGGTCCTGCTGAAGTCCTGAAGCAGACAGCAGGAAGCCTGCTTGGTATTCTCGACTGTCTCCTTCTCTTTGCTCTCTGACCCCGCAGTCACGGGTTCCTCCTCAGAAATCCAGGTGCTGCTGGGGAGAAATGGGTCCCACCTGCTGCAGCCTGGATAGCTGCCTTGAACATCCCTCCTCCGACCAGTGACAGGGTGTTGGCCTTTGCCTTGTGGTTTATGTATCTCTAGAACTTAGTTCCCAGTCACTAGGATGTCACTTACAGGAAATATCTTTGTTAAGTGACTCTTCCACAAAATGATATTTTCTATCAGACATGTCACAATATTTAATTTTTGTTTGAAAACCTAAGTTATAAAGCCGTTTAATGTTGTGTTCTGTTTTTTCTAGCTAGGTATCTTGAGTATCATATTTTTAAAATATATATACATTTACATAAGTTCTAAACTGTGAAGGCAGGTATTATTTTCTCTTTATAATTTAATTTTCTTTACAGTTATTTTTTAAGGAGTCATTTATTCCAATCATGAAGACACCTGGATGCTACGGGAAACCCTTCTCACTTTATCGCAGTACTGACTGCTATCCGTAGTCTGTTGTTTTTTATCTGAGTGTCCCGTTTATTTGTAAAGGACTTGAATGGACATCCTGGCTCATTTAAATTTTGTATTAGCAGAGTTCACATTTAGTGCTGTCACAGAACTCAAGAGATGGTTGCTTCTTGGAATTTGTGAGTTGGACAGTATTAAAGTTCTGTGACAAGAACAGTGCACTTATTTTGTTTAATGTCAGTTGAAGCCTATCTAATATTTCCTAGATGGTTAAGTATATGGAATTATATGTAATACAAAATATAGAAAAATTAAAAATCTAATGTCTTCCTCCAGGCATCACTGTCTTCACAGAAGGATATATGCTTGGCAGAAATGTGGATGAAGAATCTCCATCCTTGTAACAAATCCTCCAAAGATTTCCAGAAAGTTTCATACTTTAAGTCCTTGGTCCCTCGATTTGCAATTTCTCCAAGCCTCTGCGGCGTTTGTATTAACATTGAACATTCACATCTTTCTTTCACCAAGTCTCATTGGTTTTATTCTTCTTACGAACTGTTACTGCTTAGACTTTAATGATGGTTTTTGCTGAACAGCCGATACCTGGGAAAGCAAACAGAAGCCTGAACTTGCTAAATCTCTATGTATTTAACCTCTGCTATCCTAAGTATATCTGGCATGCGAACAGCCCTGTGAAGGCAACCAGAGGCGCTTTGAACATTGCATTTGCCTTCATGAAGTGATCTTTCAAAAATCTGCTTGAAATTCATGGACCAAGAGAATGAAGGTCTGAGAGAAGCAAATGAAACTCTTGTGGTTTAATCATAACAAACAATTCAAGTACCCTTTGAACACAGACATCACTGACAATCTATGACAGTGTGTTTTGTGATGTGAATTTAAATGAAAGCTTGCTGCAGCGTTACGGTGTCCCCGATTCTAATGGGCTGCGACCCTTGTGGGTGTGAATTGTTCTGTGTAGGAGTTACCACTGCTGGCCCTTCTCAGCCCCACTCACAGAACAGATGTCTAGTCAACCCTGGCTCTTCCCTGACACCCATAAATATGGTAGATCACCCCTCTCCCCCGCCCCAGTAGCCTGTTCAGCCCCTCCTAATTGATAGACCTTTGCATGTAAGAAAAATATTTTTGCTCTGCCTACTAGAATATGCTGAAATCAGCATAACATATATGTTGTGTATGTATGTATATGTGTACACACACACACACACACACACACACACACATACACATACATATACACACATGCTCCAGAAATCTGTGAAGTGGGGAGCTAATTCCCTGGAATAAATCCAGGGGTGTTTGGAAGTAGTGGGATGGGAAACAGGTCTTTGTAAAAGGTATGTTTTGTCGGGGAATTTTAGATTAAAGTAAACTAAGCAAAATTCCAAGTATAGGATACACAAGGTAACACAGGACCATGTGGATGAGCTGTGAAGGCCCATTGTGGGGCCACAGGAAGTCTGTGGTGTGTTTGGTGTGACTGGAAGACGTTAGAGGCCATTGGTTTGATAAAGGGCGCTGAGTGATGTCCTCCGAAGTTCGAAGGTTAGAGACAAAAGCAAATAGATGTCGAGACTTTGAACTTTTACCTGCTTGTCTTCATATTGAGTTTGTCACCTTCCAGGTTATCTTCTCAGTGAAAATAGCAGATTTTTGTCAGTTCACAATTCTTAAACAGATTATAGTCAATCCATAGGTAATAAACATTCAGTGCTTTTAGGCATTAACCAGTTAAATAGTATTGTTACCATTTGTAGACTAAGTAACTGAAGATCAGGTGCTTTCCTAAAGAAAAACAATTCCAGCAACAGCCATGATATTCGGGGCCATCATGATCCACTTCTTCCCTCACATCATCGTTGACACACACAGTGACTCACCGTAATGACCTAGATATGTTATTGGGGAAGACGTAGGGCTACCCCTTTAGTTCTTAAAATTTGATGTGCAGTAGAGTCTCCTGGTGATGTTTCTTAAAATGCTGATGTCAGTTGTCTCTCTGAAGAATCTGATTCCCAGCCTCTGGTTTAGATTTTGCAAATTAACAAACACCTCCAGTGATTATGATGCACTGGATTTAGGGACCATTTTGTGAGAAACACTTCAGTCCCACTGAGACTTCAGCATTCATTGTATTCAACTTGTGAGGTCGTCCTTGAGACCGTGAAACAGTGGACTCACCCATTTAGAACAGGGCTGGGGAACCAGATGAGCTGGAAGTGATATGGATTGAGGGGGCTGTGCTGTGGCAGAGTCTGAAGTGGGAGGAGAGGGCGGCGGAGGGAAGAGCGTTGAGGGCTGAAAGCAAATGTGTGTTCTAGAGGGTTCCAGGCCACAGACAAGACTGTGGAGGACACGTATCCCTCCTTGTCCTGTTCCCATGGAAAATTAACTCGGGAACTGAAAATGTTGATCTATGAAGAGATGGATTGCTTAAGTTTATTATAAATATACATTAATTAATTGTGCCCCAGACCCACAGCTGAGCTCATTTCCTTCTGTGGCATCAGGCGAGGCCCTGTGTCTGGACTTCAGCTAAGATGGGCAGAGCAGTGTGATCTCAGGCCTGGCTTGTGAAGACCCCGAGGCAAGGCCCTGTTTTGTTTCTCCGCTGGTGAACTGGGGAGGACAATGAGGGTGGTGGGGGAGGTGCAGACGACAGTGGAAGGGCCTGGCTCCTGGGGACAGCTGTGAGTCAGGAACAGACTTTTCTATTCAATGAGCCACTGAGGCTTGGAGGTGGTTCTGTTAGAAGCTGACACCTTCTGGGTCCACTTCTGGTTTCCCCAGGCGAAGTTATCTGGAAAACCCCTTAACTTTTGCTGATAATAATTAAATGTTCATTGGCTCAGGTCATGATTCCAGGTCCTGGGATCGAGTCCTGCATTGGGCTCCCCGCTTGGCGGAAAGCCTGCTTCTCCCTCTTCCCCTTGCTTGTGTTCCCTCTCTCGCTGTCTCTCTCTGTGTCAAATAAATAAAATCGTAAAAAATGATTAAACGTTCGGTAGACTAGAAAAGCAGCTTCTTGGAGGATCATCATGTGAAGTAACTACAAGTTTGCAGGCAGCAAGTGGAATGCTGGTCAAAAACAGGGTCGTAATTTGATGAGTGAGCATCCTTGCTCCCACTAAGGGTGCAGGTGTGTTACCACAGGCTTCACTCACTATCCCACAGTCTCTCTCTTGCTTGTGCTGAAACCTCAAGATGTGCCTGATCGGAAGAAACGATTGCTGAACTGTCCAGAGCAGAAAACATGCAAGTCCTACGATCACCCTGTGTTTTAGGAAAGCTGAGCAGTTTGAATCATTTTGCCTCCCCCTTGGAAAGGAGTCCAAGGTTTATAAATCCTCCTAACATGAGTTTTAAAGTGACCGATGAGTCCTCCCTGAGCTGGTCCTGTTCGAACACCAGGCAGGAGGTTTGTGATCTGCTGGGCCTTCAGCCTGTGAGCAGGAGACTGCTGAGTGTCATTCTGAGCTGGAAACACTTTCTCATTCTGGCCTTGCGTTTGCTTGTTGGCTTGGTTGCTGCGTGTCCTTGGCCATGAGATGGTCACGCACACTTGTGTGAGGCTTTGTGCCCCTTTGCTCTGCCATCGCCTGCGCTGCTTTCTCTCTTGCTACCAGCCCCAAGAATCTGTGAGAGGCTGGAGCATCGCCATCAGGAATGGTTCTCAGAAGTTGTTCTGAGCGGTACCCGCAGCATCCGAATCCGTGTTGCTGTTCTGGAGTCAAGGGCTCTTGAAGAGTTCATGCTTCAATGGGAAGCTTTTTTTTTTCTTTTTAAAGCTGCAATGATTTCCTTTTATTTGCTTTATGATTTTCAGAAGCCACATGCCATATTTTAATATTTAGTTTGTAATTACTTCCCCTGGCCCCTCTGTGCCCTCAGCCCACCCGCAGTCAAACACGCACACACGGGGCTGAGAGCTGATTAGAGAGATGAGAGTTTGGGGGTGGCCGTTTTTCCTCATTTCTTTTCCTGAACTCATTGGTCTTTGAAGACTGTTTACCTGTGAACAACATCTTCTAATACTGTTTTTTTTAAAAAATCTCCAACAATTTCATCTTTTTCTTAAAAATATAATTAATAAAAGTGATAATGTAGATTTTCAACATTATGTTTTTTTTTTTTTTAAGATTTTATTTATTTATTAGAGAGACAGTGAGAGAGGGAACACAAGCAGGGGGAGTGGCTGAGGGAAAAGAAGGCTTCCTGCTGAGCAGGGAGCCTGATGCAGGGCTCGATCCCAGGATCCTGGGATCATGACCTGAGCCGAAGGCAGATGCTTAATGACTGAGCCACCCAGGTGCCCCACATTATGGTGTTTTAATCTAATCTGAGTATTTCAATATAACCGAGTTGCCATAGCAACCTGTTAGATGTGCAAATGCAAGAAAACTTCAAACAAGAAATGTTTTGATCGTGTCTGTTCCTAATTGATACTCTCATTTCCAGGATTTCCATTGGATGTTTTTATAACACTTTAGTGGAATACATATTTATTAGCAGTTAGAAGCTGTTTTGTAGACAGTAAAACTATTGCAACTTTATAATATTTATCTTAAAAATATGCAATATATCTGCAGTGCTTCGATAGACTTTGAAAAGTTGTACTTACAGAGCTATCTTTGTCATTTCTCAGAGCAGAGAACCAAAATTTGCTCCTCTGTGTTTCCGCACCCTGAACTTGGGTCCCACCTGGCACTCACCATGTTTTATGGATAGTGCTAACATTGCTAATTTTGTGCTAACACTTTGTCTTCCTTGTGTATCATTACTACAAAATTCAGTGCCTATTGCATGGTAGGTATCCAAGACTTGTGTCTTTGCTTGTTCTTTTTGTAACTTTGGAACCTTATGTCTCAGGGACTTGGACTTGGTTCAAGCCAGGCACTATGTCAAGATACATGAATGAAGTGGGGCTTTGTGTGAGGCTTTGTGCCCCTTTGCTTTGCCATCGCCTGCGCTGCTTTCTCTCTTGCTACCAGCCCCAAGAATCTGTGAGAGGCTGGGGCATCGCCATCAGGAATGGTTCTCAGAAGTTGTTCTGAGCGGTACCCGCAGCATCCGAATCCGTGTTGGAAATCTCCAAATGAATGAGGGAGGCTTGTTTATGCTACAGTGTAACACTTTGAAATATATAGATGTTGCAAGTTTTTGTTGGTGGTGGAAAAACCTACATAACAAAGTTTACCATTTTGTCTATTTATAAGTGTACAATTCAGTGACATTAAGTACATTCACGCTGTTGTACAACCGTCACCGCCATCTACCTCCAGGACGTTTCCATGTTTCCAGGCTGTAACTCCTTCCCCATGAACCAGTAACCCACTCTAGGTACCTCATATAAATAGAATCATGCAATACCTGTTCCTTTGTGACTGGCTTACTCTTAGCCCAGTATTTTCAATGTCAAATTTTCTTTATCAAGGCTGAATAAGATTCTGTATGAATATAGCACATTTTGTCTCTGTTCATCTGTCAATGGATGCTTAGGTTGCTTTGCCTTTTGGCTCTTGTGAACAATGTTGCTGTGAACATGTGTATACAGATATCCATAGCAGTGTCTGCTTTCACTTATTTTGAAATTCCAGGTTTGGAATTGCTGGATAGTATTAGGTAAACCTATGTTTGCTTTTCGGAGAAACCACCATACTGTTTTCTGCAGTGGCTGCACCATTTTACATTCCCACCAGCTGTGCACAGAGGTTCCCGTTATTCCACGTCCTCACCAAAACTCGTTATTTTCTAGTTTTTTTTTTGTTGTTGTTGTTCATTTTTGGCAATAGCCACCCTAGTGGGTATGAAGTGGTATCTCATTGTGGTTTCGATTCGCATTTCCCTATCAATTATCAGTTACCAGTGTTGAGCATCTTTTCATACACTAGTTGGTCATTTCTTTAGAGAAATGTCTGTTTCAGTCCTTTGTTTCTTGTTTGTTTTTTTTTGTTGTTGTTGAATTATAGGAGCTCTCTCTCTATTCTTGATGTTAATCCCTTATTAGATATATGATACACAGGGATTTTCTCCCATTCTATGGGTTACCTTTTTGCTCTTGATTATGTCCTTGATACATAAATATTTTTAATTTTGTTAAATGCAACTTATCTATTTTTTTTTCTTTTGTTGCCTTGCTTTTGGTGTCATATCCAAGAAATCATTACCAAATCAGATGTAGTAAGCTTTTGTCCTATGTATTCTTCTAAAAGTTTTGTAGTTTTAGTTCTTTAGGTAAAGCCTTCAATTCATTTTGAGTTGTCTTGTATGTGGTACATGCTAAGAGTCTAACTTCATTCTTTTTTGCATGCAGGTAAATAGTTTTCCAACACCATTTGTTGAGAAGAGTCCTTTACCCCTTGAATGGTCATGGCACCATTGTTGAATATTTTGCCATACATGTGGGGGTTTATTTTTTGTAACATTGCTAAATTTGTTTATTAGTGCTAATAGATTTTTGTGTGTGTGGAATCTTTAGGGTTTTCTGCATATAAGGATATGTCAACTGTGAACAAAGATAATTTTACTTCTTCCTTTTTTTATTTGGAAACCTTTTATTTCTTTTTCTTGTCTAATTGCTCTGGCTAGGACTGACATTACTGTGTTCAATAAGAGTGGAACGAGTGGGGATCCTTGCCTTGTTCCTGATCTTAGAGGAAAAGCTTTCATGTTTTTACATTTGAATATGATGGTTGCTTGTGTTTTTCATATGTGACCTTTATTATGTTAGGAGGTTCTTTTCTATTCCTAGTTTGTTGAGTGCTTTTATCATGAAGGATTGTTCTATTCTGTCAGAAGCTTTTTCTACATCAATTGAGATTATTGTGGGGTTTTTGCTTTCATTCTGTTAATGTGGTGTATGTCATTGTTTGATTTTCATATGTTAAACCATTTTTGCATTCAAGGAATAAATCCTACTTGGTTTGTGAATAGTTCTCTTAATATATTCTTGAATTTTGGTTTGATGGTATTTTGTTGAACATTCTTGTATCAGTGTTCATGAGGAATAATTGGTCTGTTGTTTCGTTGTTAGTTTTCTTTGTCTGCCTTTGATAACAGGGTAATGCTAGCTGCATAGAATGAGTTAGTCAGTTCAGGCTGCTATAACAAAAATACCATAAACTGGCAGCTTGTAAACAACAGAAATTAATTTCTTACAGTTTTTGAGAGTGGAAAATCCAAAATCAAGGTGCCAGAGCACTCAGTGTCTGGCAAGGGCCCTCTTTCTGGTTCATAACCAGCACCTTCTCATTATGTCCTCACATCATGGAAGGATGAGGGAGCTCTGTGGTTCTCCTTTATAGAGGGACCGATCCCATTCACAAGGTCTCCACCATCGTGACCTAATCACCTTTCAAAGACCCCAGCTTTTAATACCATCACCTTGGAGGTTAGGATTTCTACATGTGAATTTTGTGGGGACACAATCTATAGCAGAAGTGTTTCCTCTTCAATTTTTTTTGGAAGAAGTTGAAAAGGATTGGCTTAATTCTTTTTTAACTGTTTGGTAGAATTCATTGAAGACACCATCTGATCCTGGGCTTTTCTTTGTTGGGAGGTTTTGATTACTGATTCAATCAATCTGTTAATTACAGATTTATTCAGATTTATTTCTTCATGATTCAGTCTTGGTTGTGTGTGTATGTTAATGTTTCAGTGAGGGAATTAGGACCCGGAACTCCTCAGTGTACCATCTTGCTGACATCACTCTCTGTTGTATTATTTTTACATTGTGTTACCGTCCTAAATAAACCATTGTCAGTAGTACAAAATGGTTCATGCAATAAGAACTTTCTTTTCTTGTTTTCCAGCAAGTGTTTTCTCTCACTTTTGCACTAATATGTGTGCATGATTGCACCACTAAATCAACGATTAGTGGATATCACTGATCTTGCCATGATTAAAGTCTGTATTTTACACCAATGGCACGTGTCTTAGTGCAGAGAGTGGTGAACCTGCTTTTGAGAAGCATGGATTCATGTTCCAAACATGAAACATGACGATAAACAATACTCGTATTTTTGTGACTCAGTTGTCTTATCTGTAAAAGAGAATGTTAAAGTAAATGATGTTTAAAGACTCTTTTTTATCTAATTCTCTATGTTTCTATAATGTAGATAGTAATTTAAATTTTGAAACTAAGTGAGCATAAGAATATTTTTATGTGTACCCCTCTGGACTACACCTACCTGAAGCACTTTGGATTAGGTCAACAGGTAGCCCTTATGAAAATGGTGACAAGGGCACTGGGATAAATTATTGGGACCTAAGGAAACAGAATCAGACTCTCAAATCAACATGCACCTGCCCCAGCCTTTCAGAGAGCGTTGTAGGTTATCTGTGAACTTTACCCTGAGGGTGAAACAGAACACATCGCTGGACATTTTCCTGGAGGAAATGTTCATTGTCGGCAGGGAGGATCTTTGGAGAATAACCATGTATGATACACCTCAATTACCCTTTGATTTTGTCCTAGGAGAATATGGTTCAAGTTCTTTAATAAAATGAGTTTTAAGAATATGACAGGAAAAAAAAAAAGAATGTGACAGGAAGAGCCCACCCTTGCTGTAATATAAGAAGATGCAGAAGGAAAAAAAAAAAGAACAGTAACAGCTTCAATGTCAATAGAAAAAGAAACTAGGGGGGCGCCTGGGTGGCTCAGTCCGTTAAGCATCTGCCTTCGGCTCAGGTCATAATCCCAGGGTCCTGGGATCGAGTCCCTCGTCAGGCTCCCTGCTCAGTGGGGAGTCTGCTTCTCCCTCTCCATCTGCCATTTCTCCTGCTCATGATCTCTCTCTCTCGCTCTAGCTTGCTCTCTCTCAAATAAATAAAATCTAAAAAAAAAAAGGAAACTGGGTTCATAAAGACGGAAGAAACTATATGGTATTTGCACGCAAGGTCCATCCAGAAGACTCTCACAAACTGGCCATTCAAATATGAGAGAAGATAAGAGTGCTTTAATATTGCTTATTGCCTAAAAAACTATTACTGGCTGTTTTAGGACTTGAGGCCTGTGCGTTTAACATTGCTATGAAGAAAATTTGTGTACACCAAAGGAGATTCTTCTTTATTTTCAGAAATCGTAGCGTGGAAAATACAAAAAATATATTTGAGGAGGCTTCTAAAAGCAAACAAAATTCTATAAACACTCAGTTTACTTTAGATGTTAAAATATAATAATCATGAATAATAGCCACAAATATTTCTTTTGGGCAATTTGCTTTTCTGTTTGCTTATAAATTATACATACCTGAAGACAGTTACACTTTATAAATGTGTGATGTGTGTTGCTATTTATATGGTGTTTCTTCATGCTGTTAATAAAATGTGCAGTGCCACTGTCTTCCATTATTTTCAGATATGTCTTTAGTTCACATTTTCACACTTATGGTACTACTAATTTATGTCATTTTTTCTGCTCATGAATGTCAATAATGACAGAAAAGAGAACTGAAGAATAATGAAAATAGTGAAGAGTCCATCAAAGTGTGAATAAAATGGCCCCAAAATAAGTGAAAGTTCATGAATTTTGCAAAAGTGTCATAAAAATGAAGTTCACTGATGTGAATTAAAAACTGGCAGGGGCGCCTGGGTGGCACAGCGGTTAAGCGTCTGCCTTCAGCTCACGCCGTGATCCCGGCGTTAAGGGATCGAGCCCCACATCAGGCTCCTCCGCTATGAGCCTGCTTCTTCCTCTCCCACTCCCCCTGCTTGTGTTCCCTCTGTCGCTGGCTGTCTCTGTCTCTGTCAAATACATAAATAAAATCTTAAAAAAAAATAAAAAACTGGCAAATTTGGTCAAGATACTTGTTCCTAACATCTGTATAAGTGGGATTCAGGCAAAATATAAAAGAGCCAAGTATGGAGGAAAGTGGCGGTATCCTTCTGGCTCTGTCCTTCAACCAGGCAGGACTCACTCAAGCCCCTGTGGGAAGTCACTGATGAAAACGCTTCAGGGCGAAGATTCCGGGAAGAAGGCAGAAGAGGAAGTGCCAGGAATCAGTCTCCCCACCCAGGCAAAAGTCGCTGGTAGAATCTGTCTAATGTAACTATTTTGGAACTTTGGAGACCTTACATCTTTTGGGGGGATGGCTTCGATGGTAAATTGTGCTTAATTGCAGTCAATTTCATCTCTGGGCCCAGGCCCCAGCCCCAGGGCAGACAGCCATGCACATGTTCCTGGAGCACATTAGACACAGCTTGCTGGAGGCCAGGGTGAGCAATAAGGACCTGTCCTCCCAATATCAATCCTCTGTGTTCTGATCACTGATTGCTGCCTTAAACTATATCCTGGATGTCTGAAATACGACCCAGTGGCCCTGTTCGAGGCTTATTCATAAGTGACAGAGTCTGGGACCCTGGACAGCACTGTTGAAGCCCATACTATGCATTGGCCTCATCTTGCTGCTTTAAGTTCTGTTGAGAGTAGCCTTAATTATATTCTGTACAAGACAAATTAAACATAGTTAGCCCCAGTCTCTGTTGTTCAGATTTATCAGAATGGCAGGTAGAATGGTATGCTCACGTGAATATTCAAGTTCAGCCAAGAAAGTGTAGGGTCAGATACTGGGGAAGGCAAACTGCCATAGGCCCTGAGCATTCCTGAACATTATTGCCAGGCAGGCCAAGAACCCAAAGCCCTGACCACTCTTTGCTTGGGCCATGTCTCAGTGTTGTATGTGCAGCAGGCAACCCTGAGGAATGAAGTAGTAGCTCCCTCTAGGAGAAAGGGCGGGCTTGCTTACTGCTTTCTAGGAAGGAGGTGGGTTCCCCATGCTCGGCGTTCCTCATACGTGGCACAAGCCCACTATATGTGTAGCATAGAGAAGGCACCTCCATACTGGCCCCGTGGGACTCGGCGGGCCCAGGGGAACCAACAGAAGCACAATGCTTTTGCTATGCAGTCTGCTTTGAGTAATAAAGTTCTTTGTCTCTGGGACAAAAAAAATCTAATAGAAGCCTGAAAAAAATAAATACATAGTAAAGGAATGTATAAAATAAGGTAGAAATTAGTCCAGATAATTGCTAATAAAAAATTTGTATAGATTAAATTTACTTTATAAAATGCAGAAATTCTGAGAAGGAATTTTAAAATGATCTATGACATGCAAGAGACACTCAGATTACATAAAAAGACGATGAAAGTCATGGAGCAGTCAAAGCTCATATCAAATAATTAGGCTTCTGCTAATAAGTATTTAATATGCACCGAATATCTTGTTACATTATATAATATTTGTAAGCTATCATCATGCTTGAAACAGTTGATCTTATTAGAATGCTGCCAGATGACATCAGTATTGATCTTATTTAAGATTTACAACAAACTTGAAAACCAGATATTTTTAAGAAACAGAGAATGAAGTAATGAACATTCTAGTAATTTCCAAAGAACTTATACATATATAGAATATATGACCTAACTAGGACGCAGACCAGATGTTTGTTTCCTTTACCTCCCTCCCTCCCTCCCTCCCTCCCTTCCCCTTCCTTCCTTCCTTCCTTCCTTCCTTCCTTCCTTCCTTCCTTCCTTCTTTCCTTCCTTCCTTCCTTATTCCTAAAGCTATTAAACTTTCTGTCACTAAGACTCTTATTCATGCACTAGTTATGAGTAACTTATAAATATTAGACCATATGGCAACTGTCTAAGATGTTATGGTAAATGAAAAAGGCTATGTTGCATTGTTAACTGTGGAGACATAACCAAATTATTCCAACCTATTCTCTTTTGCATTCTACATCTCGCATTTTTTTAAATAATGAGGTTATCTAATGTAATAAGCACAAATCATTTGTTGCGGTCTTGGAAGGTATGTGTGTGGGGTGAGGAGGTGCAGGCAGGTGTCCAGGGAGGAGGCTAAAAGACATAAAAGGGGTGCTGATATCCTTTACTTGTGGACTAGGGACTTCATTGTTTTTTGAGTCTCCTAGAGCTTGAGGTGAATGTTTTTCCCTTTCACACCCTTAGCATCAATGATTCTAGTGACGAGCGCGGTTTCAACTATGTAATCCTGTTTGCATATCTTAAGTGGGAAATAAGGCATAAAGTTACCTATTGCACTTGCAAGATATTGAATACATTGTATTCATTCAGTAAGTCATCATGAGTGAATGAAAGTGTTGGGAGTTACTTATAGGAATGTGCAAAAATATAATAGCATCTTTCCTCTCTGCCTCATTCGTTTTTTTGCTGTGTTAAAGTTCCAGAGCTGTTCCTCTCCATGCTCCTGCTTCTGCACTTTCCAGGCTCAAATCTGGTTGCACTTTTTATCAGTTTACACCCCATTGTACTCAGGCTACCAGTCACACTGCAGAAACCATTGCCCATAGCACAACTTTTATTACTATGACAAGAGAACACAGATTGATATATCCTCAAACTTTGTGTAAACTATAGACCATGTAGATAGATAACTTATTCATGCAATATGACTTTTTAACTCTCAAAATACTAATATAAAAAATATGTAAAAAAGGACAGTTAAGCTAGTCCTAATTAGCACTGTCTGAAGACCAGCGGCATCCCTAGAGAAATTAGAAAGTGTATTCTGGGTTCCCACCCCAGATTTACTGAATCAAATCTTTTGAGTGAAGGCCGTGAATCTGTGTTTTAATAAATATCCCAGGTAATGTTCATGCAAAATAAAATGTGTGAACCAGTAGCTCAATTTTTCTTATTTTTTCCTATAGCAAAATATTAGCTAAGGCTTTTCTGGACTATTTTAAAAGAGTTAAGAAACAGTTCCCAAGTAGTTTAGTATTGAGTTACTGGTACGGATGAGGAATTAATTTTATAATAGAGCAGACTGATAGGAGTTGTTGTGAGGGTTCAGTAATCTGTGTGTGTCACTCAGGCGTGACATCTGTGAGTGTCATTATCATCATCACGGTATTAGTTCTAGCATGCTCACTTGTACGTTTTAATATCTTTACTTACAATCAGTATGAGTCTTAACCAGTGCAATTAGAAATGTTACATCTTTTTTTTTTTTTTAAGATTTTATTTATTTATTTGACAGAGATAGAGACAGCCAGCGAGAGAGGGAACACAAGCAGGGGGAGTGGGAGAGGAAGAGGCAGGCTCATAGCGGAGGAGCCTGATGTGGGGCTCAATCCCATAACGCCAGGATCACGCCCTGAGCCGAAGGCAGATGCTTAACCGCTGTGCCACCCAGGCACCCCAGAAATGTTACATTCTTGATTAATAGCTGTCCTCTTTCTTGATTGCCTTAGAGTAAAAAAAAAAAAAAAAATACTGCATTTTTGCATATGTGTGCCATGTCATTCACTCCTTTGTTTTCACGTTCCTGACTCTCTTGTCCGTGGAAAACAGCAAAACTGATTTGTTCAGGTCTTTGCTCTGTCATTAACTTGTCCTGCCTTACTCAGGTCCCTGAAGTTCTGTCATCGTCAGTCTCTTCATTCATAAACGAGGTGGTCAGTACTGTACTCTTCTTCATCTGTGTGCTGGGGAAGCCAGTTGTCTCTCCAACCCTTAAATTCTGTGATTTGATGAAATATTATTTGAAATAAGACCAATTCATGGTGATGGATGTAGACATTTAAGGTGGCAGGGTGAGCGGGACAGGAATCTCATGAAGAAATGATTTTGCTTGATAAGGAACTTTTTGGCCTGGACAGAAAGAATGAAAGAAAGAGGAGATAATATAATGACCCTGGCAGAAATAATGAGGATCTAGTCTCTTCATCGACAGTGGAGATACTTTTGGGATCATGTGTCCAGTAGAGGGTGGGCTGCAGGGGGAGTAATTCCTGTGCAGCCTGTGGGTTTCTCAAAAGAGACAGAGATCTAAAGATTTCGGGGACTGAGAATAAACGGTGGCTCACCTGGGGGGCACAGAAGGGGGTTTGGGCCCCTCGCAGATTTCAGAGTTGCCCAAGAGTCTCCACAAAACTGGGAGATTTAATAGAGGACGGGTGTACTCACAGCTCCAGTGCACCTGCTTGCAGGCAGGAATAAAGCCCCAGTGCTGTGTTCTTCATTGTGTTTCCTAATGTGCTTTGCAGTAAAACATGTTTGTTTCATATTTCAAATATTCCCCGAAGTACTAGAGGTAAAACCAGGTCCCCTCAGAGAACTTCATAGCATCCTTGTCTTTGCTTCAAGTCCCCCGAAGGAGACCTGTGATAAAGATCGGAGCACAAGGAGTTTGTTCAGGTGGTTCTAGGAAGTTTTGGCCTTGAGTGTGAAATACGTAGAAAGGGAAAGGAAGGAAGTTAAACCAGGGTTTAACGAGCACATTACTGTTGTAGATGATCGGGACACCACCACTGTGATCTCTGGGTGATGGTTGAAAACATGTTTAGAGCTGTCCTAAGTGACAGGAGAGCCAGGACAGATAGGCATTTTTCAGTTGTCCTGTGTTAGGTTGTTCAGAGGATGAACTTCCTGGTGCTTCCCCTCTGCGCTTGCACAGGCAGAGTACATGCTTCCAGCCGGAGGCAGCTGACAGAGTCAGGCACAAGACAATTTAGTGCGAGGACACGAATGAGAACATGATTTCTTTTACGGCCCCTGCTTGTGCTCCTCAGACCCATTTGTGTGACATTCTGTTCCTTACGTCTTATCTTTGCTTTAGCAAGATCATGGCCCATCAGGATTTGACATACACACTTACAAAAACTATTTATTTTGAAATAGTAATTATAAAATCACATGCACTTTTAAGAAATAACACAGAGATCCCATATTTCACTCATTTTTCCCCAACTGCCGTTAGCTTAGATTATATTGTTAATAATCATTTTTTCCCTTTTATACCACAGATTCCAGATTTACCTCAACCAGCATCAATACATCTGATCATCTTGGTTGCTTGCTCAACAAAGTAATCAAGATATGTCACCTTAAAGTATATGAACATCTGGGGTCCTTCAGACCATGATTTCTCCACTTGCCCACTGAAGGTCATCACCAAGGATGGATGTCCTGAGTGGTGCCCCCGTCAGTCTCCTGAACTCAAGATACACACATCTGTGTCCTTGCTTACCACAATCCCATCTTCTGACGTTAAGGGTTAGTTGCTTCCAGTAGTATAGTATTTTATCTCCTGGCCACCTACAGGCCTACTGGCAAGAGAAACCTCATATAACTAAGTAGTTGTCATAGCTCTATGTTTATCAAAACTCAAGTCTCTTCTAGGAGGAATGTCCCCCACCCAGCCTTCCTCTAAGACAGAACCTGATTGCATAGACTCCAATGTTAGAGGGACTGGAAGTATAGATTATGCGCTGGGTCACTGAGAAAGATTGTGAGATAGGCCACCCTTCACCACCACCCTTTGGTTCTTTGACCCATGTGTTTCTGCTCCAGAGACACAGGATCACTGATGCACAGGACTCTGATTCCATAGGTGTCTTTTCCAAGCTGGCTGTCTCATCTTAGCTATACCTTAATGAAGCCCTTCCAACCTTCCAATATGCTGTTGGGAAAGAAGTTTCTGGGTGATAAAGTATGTGCTAGAACCAGGCCATCCTGTTGTCATGAGTGGTCTGGGGTTCTCAGAAGCATCCACTTGAATGTCCCATGCCAGATCTCGACATCTCAGTCCTCTGTAGCACAGGCGACTTACTGCGGCTAGGAGTTCAGCCTTGTTGTAACACCTCACTCTAGCAATAAAGTCCTTGTCTTCATTTTTAACATGTTCTACTCTTTGGCTGTAGGAAGAGGAAGTGAAGTGCTTTCAAGCTTACCAAGGAGGACTTATGTCGTGCACAGCATGCACTGAGTTAAAAGACTGGCCCGAGCCTGTTTTTTTGTTTTGTTTTTTGTTGGTTTAAGAGCTCTGGCTTACAGTTACTGTTGGCTTAAAATCTGATAGGCCTTAGGATACTGTGAAGGCAAATGCAGCTCCTTCTACCAGACCTCATCCCAGTTCATTAGAGCTGAGTCTTAGAACTTTGTTCCTCCAGTAAATTATAGGTTAACACCAGGCAGCCTCCCATTGGCAATGCCAACCTTGTTAACATTTTTTGAGAGATCTCATAACCCCATCCTAAAAATCTGATTTCTAAGGCCACATGGGGTACCGGTGGTCTTTGTTTGGGTCTTACCAGAAAGACCCTGATACATAAATTTGAGTGCAAGTAATTTATTTTGGCAATGATTCCAAGCAGCACTGTAATGAAGTGAGTCGTTTGGGTAGGGAAAGGAGGGGATCAAGTACAGATAAGCTAGTGACTGTGCTCCTTCCACGGGTGACTGATTCACACACTTTCCCGGTACCCAACGAGCTGGTGTATCTGAAGAACGAGAAACGGGATCATCCTCAGTTGAGAATTGCTCCCATCAGTGTCATCATCTTGGCAACTTGCACATGTGCCCAGAAAACGTCCTTGGGCAAGGAGAGTCCTCATTCATCACAGGAAGAACCGCAGTTTCTACAGTAAGAAATAATTGATATGTATAGAAAAGTTATGAGTACAGGGGTGCCTGGGTGGCTCAGTTGGTTAGGCGTCCGATCTTGGTTCCGGCTCATGTTGTGATCTCAGGGTCGTGACATTGAGCTCTTCGTTGGGCTCTGAACTCAGCGCGGAGTCTACTTGAGTTTCTCTCTACCTCTCCCCCTCCCACTCATGCTCACTCTCCCTCAAAAAAATAAGTAAATATAAGAAAAATGGGAAAAGAGTACATATGGACATGAGGTCCTAGTATCTATTATACCACTCTTTAAACAAATTAATACATAATTTCCTGGATGAGAAGTTATTTATTTTAAATATAACAAAAAGAAGAAAGTTACATGCTTTACTTTACTCTTTACGCACTCAAGTGTATTAACCATCACTATACTTATGAGGTGAGCTAAAATTTCTAGCATCACAAAAGAAAGCAGTAATCCTAGGATCACTGAGAATACATGGCTGAATAGAGATTTTCACCAAAATTTGTCTGATTTGTATGCACCCATTCACCAAATAGTCCTAGGTGGGAGCCAGGTCAGACCATTTTCATTATGTGATATTAAATTGCATAACTAATTATTATTCTCTTGTTTGATAACGCCAAACACCATATAAAACTAAGGAAAAATAATTGTTTTCCATCCGGTTTTATAAATGGGAAATCTCAACTTAGTTTCAGTCATTTAGTCTCAGCTAGTGACTAATAATACAGCAAAGACTCAGAGTTCTGTGCAATTACCCACTGAAGTCACAGGTTTACCCTGGATTAAGTGACCTCAGAAACTATCAAATGTGTGTATTTACTACAAGCTCTCAGAGTATTAAGGTATACAGAATATCCTTAGTGAAACAATCTTGCTGTACATGGTTTCTAATTTTGGAAGCAAAACATCACCATTATCATCAGTTCCCACCACCACCACCACCATCACCAGCACTGCCATCACCAACACCACCGCCATCTCCGCTGCCATTGTCACTGCTGCCATCACCATCACCACTGCCATCACCAGCATGACCACCATCACCAGTACTATTTTGGAAGAGTATGCCCGTCGCGGTGAGAATGGTGAAGACGCCGCATCTTAGCACTCAGACATTGGGCTCTTCCTACCTGGATTTCTTATCTCTGTATTTCACCTTTTCAAACATGGCGGCATTTCTGTTTCCAGCTCTACTGGAAAAATATACATGTTTATCGTTTGGACTGATGATTCGTTTCATTGAGTTCCCTTTGTTTTTTTATTTGCTGAAGTACATCTAAACAACCGCAATAAGGGTATTCATTCTCGTAGCATATTCAGTGCTTACTATAAGCGTGATGCTCTGTTCTCATCATGTGGGATACAGTGGTGAAACCAAAGTTCCTGACTTTAGTGACTTATAATTTAGTGACTTTATAATTGCTCGAGAGACTTAGCAAACATTCAGGAAAAATTGATTATAACATCATATCATACTCTGACGAGAAAACATGATGCGGAAGTTAAAGGGATATAATGAAAACTTTTATGTTAGATAGGTGGGCCATCCTGATAGGGTGACATTTGAGCAGAGACAGGAACAAAATGTAGCAGAAATTCATGTCAATGACTGAGGGAAGCAGGGTCCTGGCAGGAGGACCTAGTAGAGCAGAGGCCCTGAGACAGGACAGTGTGTTGTGTCTTTGTGAGAGAGTTTGATGCTTCGGATGGTTAGAGCAGAGAGTAAGGACAGAAGAATGTCTGAAGAGAAGCTCAGGGCCAGACAAGAGGGGCATTTGTAGCCCATGGTGAAGAGTTATGTATATTCTGAGTGAGTTAGGAAGCTGGTAAGAATTTCAAGCAAGGGAATCTTATGATCTGTCTCATACCTTAAAAGAGCACAGGGCTACTATATGGAGAATCAAATGTAGATAAAATGTAGAAAGGCAAAAGGTGATGGATCTTGGATTGTGTAGTACCATGGGAGGTGGTGATAAATTGTCAGTGGTGATAAATTGTCAGATCATGGACAGATTTTGAGATTATGGCTGGTGGGATGCATTTGTCCTGGGTTCCTAACATGTACATGGTCATATTAACCGAGGACCTGCTCTGGCCCTGCTTTATCTGATAGAATTTAACCAGGGTCTCGATATTCCTTAAATATTTCTAACGACACCATGTGGCATATCCAAAGGAGTAAATATGAGGAGATAAAAGAGCTGTCTGGAAACCACATAGAGACTTTCTCAAAATTGAGAACGCTGTGACTGGAGAGAGAGGATGGAGTTGCCCTGGCCCGGGACAACCTCAGACTGCCCACCACGCGTGCCTTTCAGTGCTTGTTAGTGATTCTCTTGTCCTGCTTGCTGGCAGTGGAATTTAATGGCCTGCGAGCAAGTGTATCTGCTTTACCTTGACGTTCAAGACTTGATAGAGAGAGGGGTGCAACCACACAGGCATGGAGGTAGGGCTGTGCTGGGGAGGAGCTGCTGCACTTCCAGATGGCGGTTAGCTCCCCCATCTGTACTTCCCAGCGTGGACGCAGCTGCTCTCATTGACACATCACACGCTTCCGGAAATCTCTCCCTGATACCGAGCTTTCCAGTGTTCAGGATCAGAGAATCCTGGAATTTAAGTGCCAGGGAGTGTCTTAGAGATGATTTTATCTGATAGAGAAGAAAACTTAAGGTGTAAATATCAAAGATAATTCGCTGTCACCACACAGTCGAATAGAGGCAGAGCTGGGACCAGCTTACACCTTCAGTGGCTTTTCCTTTAAGAGTCTGTCTGATTATGTCAAGATTTAATCCTGCAGGAGTTGTAACTGGAGTACCTTTTGGACTGAATTCCATCTTGAACACCAGGATGTGTAATTATTCACGTGAGTTTGTTATTCTTAGCTTTGACAAAAACAGTTCCGTTCATCTATTTTGGACACTTATCTGAAAATTAGTCCCAGATGTTTCCCTTTGTCTCATTTTATTGTAAGAATAGTTTAAAATAAGTCATCATGGAGTCCAGACCAAGATGGCGACAAGGAGGCTCCTGAGTTTTTGTCCTCCCACAGATGCACCGAATATATAGCTCCACACAGAGCATTTCCCTCTGAGAGAAATCCTGAAACTAGTGGAACAGCATAGGAGCATCGAAACATAAACAGTAAATACTATAGATCTCGAGGGAGAAATGAACAGCAAGATATTAATCATAAGGGATTTCAATACTCCACACTCAAAATGGATAGATTATCAAGACGAAACCAGTAAGGACAAAATGAACTTAATTAGACCAGTTGGACCTAACAGACACATAGAGAACTTTTCCATCCAACGGCAACAGAACACACATTCGTCTCAAGCACATGTGGAACATTCTTCAGGGTAGATCATGTGTTAGGCCAAAAAACAAGTCTTAATAATGTTTAAAAAAACTGAAATTATGGTAATTATCTTTTCTAACCACAGTGGTTTGAAGCTGAAAATCAATTACAAGAGAAAAACTGGAAAATCCACACACATATGGAGATTACTCAACACGCTAGTGAACAACCAGTGGGTCAAAGATGACATCAAAAGGGAAATAAAGAAATATCTCGAAACAGAGGAAAATGGAAATACAAAATACCAAAACATATGGGATGCAGCAAAAGCAGTTCTCAGAAGTTTATGGTGATGAATGCTTACCTTAAGAAAAAGTATCCGGAATAAATGTAAATTTACATTTCAAGGAACTAGAAAAAGAAGGACAAATTAAGGAAGGAAATAACTCAGATCATGGGATTCAATATGAAATAGAGACTAGAAAGATAATAGAAAAGATCAGTGAAACAAAGAAACAAAATTGACAAATCTTTAGACAAAGGGAATACTCAAATCAGAAATGAAAGAAGACATTATAACTGATACCTAGAAATACTAAGGATCATAAGAGACTGCTATGAACAATTATGCCAATACATCAAATTACCTAAAAGGAATGGACAAGTACCTAAAAACCTACAACCTATCAAGACTGAATCATGAAGAAATAGAAAACTTGAATGGATCAATAATGAATAAGGAGACTAAAGTGTAATCATAAATGGGTGTAGAAGGAATGCACCTCAACATAACACAGGTTTCCTCCAGTATCCAAAAGTAGAGCATTCCTGGGAGACATTTCATAGGCTGAAGTGATTGTAAAGCAAAGAAGCAATTATTATTTCATAAAAGCAACAACCCTCTTTGGATTTCTTTTGGTTAGCAAAAATAGATATTGATGTAGATCTTTCTTAAAAGCAAAATGGCATAAAGGGAACTTTTGGGTAGCAGGGGAAACCTGTATAGGCCATATATGACAAACCCACAACTAAAATCTTACACAACAGTGAAAGCAGAAAGCTTTCCAAGATCAGGAACAAAAAAACAAGGATGCCCGCTGTCATTATTTTTATTCAACATAGTACTAGAAACCCTAGCCAGAGCAATTAAAGCAAGAAGAGCGATAAAAGGCATCCAAATAAGAAAGGAAGTAAAATTGCCTCTGTTTACAGATGACATGATATTGTACTGAAAAGCCACAAAGACCACCAAAAATCTGTTAGAACTAATACATTCAGTGAAGTTGTAGGATACAAATCAATATAAAAAAATCAGTTGCATTTTTATACACTAATGAACTATCAAAAATTTTTTAAAGATCTTATTTATTTGTCAGAGAGAGCATGAATGGGGGAAGGGCAGAGAGAGAGAGGGAGAAGCAGACTCCCCACTGAGCAAGAAGGCCAATGCGGGACTCGATCCCAGGACCCAGGGATCATGACCCAAGCCAAGGGCCGATGCCTAACCAACTGAGCCACCCAGGTGTCCCCAGGATTTTTTTTCAAGTCCCATTTACAGTAGCATCAAAAACAGTAAAATACTTAGGAATAAGTGTAGCCAAGGAGTGAGAAGATCTGTACACTGAAAACTATAAAACATCAATGAAAGAAATTTAAAAAGATACTAATACATGGAAAGATACTTGGTGTTCATAGATTGGAGTAAATGGAAGAATAAATATTGCAAAATGCCCATACTACCCAACCAATCTACAAATTGCATACAATCCTTATCAAAATTCCAATAGCATTTCTCACAGAAATGGGAAAAAAATCCTAACATTCTTATGAAACCGCAAAAGATTGTGAATAGCAAAGCAATCGTAAGAAGAGCAAAGCTGGAAGCATCAGGCTTCTTGACATCACACTACATCTTGAAGGTATAATAATCAACATGGTATGGTACTGACATTAGAACAAACACACAGATCAATGGAATAGAACAGGGAGCCCAGAAATAAACCCACTACATACGTGGTCAATTAATTTTCAACAAAGGAGCCAAGAGTACGTAATGGGAAAAGGATAGTCTCGTAAGTAAATAACGTTGGGAAAACTGGATATCCACTTATAAGGGGATGAACCTACACCCCTGTATTATAACATACATGAAGATTGACTCAAAATGGATTAAAGACTTGGACACAACACTTGAAACCATTAAAGTTCTAGAAGAAAACATAAGGAAAATCTCCTTGATATTGGTCTTGCCAATGACTTTTTGGATTCGACACCAAAAACAAAGCAAAAACCCCTAAAAATAAACAAATAGGACTGCACCAAACTAGAAGGCTTCTGCACAGCAAAGGAAACTATCACCAAAATGAAAAGGCAACCTATAGAAAGGGAGAGAATGTTTGCAAACCACAAATCTGACAGTCAATATTCAGATATAAAATGAACTCATATGACACAATAGCAAAGAAACTAATTACCCCCCCAGTCCCCGAAATGGGCAAAGGACATTTTTTGGAAGAAACCTAGAAATGGCCAACAGGTACATGAAAAGGTGTTCAGCATCACTAATTGTCAGGGAAATTCAAATCAAAACCAGAGTGAGATATCACCTCATACTTGTTGAGATGTCTGTTATCATAAAAAGAGGTAAATGCTGGTGAGGATATGTAGAAAAGTGAATCCTTATATCCTGTTGGTGGGAATGCAAACTGGTGCAGCCATTGTGGAAAACAGTATGGAGGCTCCTCAAGAAATTAACAATAGAACCATTGTATGTTAAAGCAATCCCACTTCTAGATATATATCCAAAGGAAATAAAATCACCATTGCAAGGACTTATCCATAGTCCTATGTTCATTGCATCTTACTCACAATAGTCAATGTATGGAAACAACCTAATTGTCGGTCAGTGGATGAGGGGATAAAGAAAATGTGATACACACACATGTACACACACACACTAGAATATTTTTCAGCTTTAAAAAAGAAGGAAATCCTGCCATTTGCAACAACATGGTTGAAGCTGAGTGGCATTACACCAAGTGCAATAAAGCCAGACAGAGAAAGACAAACACTCCGTGATACCATTTTTATGAGGAATCTAAAAAAAAAGTCAAACTCATAGAAACAGATTAGCATGGTGTTTGCCAGGGCTGGGGGCTGAGGGACATAGGGTTGGCAAAAGGGTACAGACTCCTGGTAGTTGCAAGATGAGTAAGGTCTGATCACCTAATGTATACCATGATGACTGTGGTTGATACCGCTGTTTTGCATAATTTAAACTTGCTAATAGAGTACAACTGAAGTGTTTTCCCCTCACCCCCGCCCCCATCAGTAGGTAGATATGTAGGATCATGGATGTGCTGTTGGTTCTTGCAAATGGCAAGATTTCGTTCCTCCTCATGGCTGAGTAATATTCCATTGTGTGTGTGTGTGTGTGTGTGTGTGTGTGTGTGTGTGTGTGTGTATACACATACCACATCTTTACCCATTCAACTGTCGATGGACATCTGGGCTCTTTCCATAGTTTGCTGTTGTGGACATTATCAACATTGTGGTGCATATATCCCTTTGAATTAAGTGTTTTTATATTTTGGGGGTAAATACCTAGTAATGTGATTCCTGGATTGTGGGGTAGTTCTATTTTTTACTTTTTTGAGGATCCTCCATACAATTTTCCACAGTGGCTTCACCAGTTTGCATTCCCAACAGTGCACACACATTCCTTTTTCTCCACATCATTGCCAACACTTGTGGTTTCTTGTCTTTTTGGTACAGACATTCTGACAGGTGTGAGGTGGTATCTCATTGTAGTTTTGATTTGCATTTCCCTGATGGGAGTGATGTTGAGTACTTTTCTTCAGAACTTTTAAGAAGAAAAGCATTACCTTTAGCAAAGTTTGCCCTTTTGTATCTCATAAATATGGACAGTCTAGGAGCTGGATGCCAAGTAGTGATGAAGGCGTATAAGGCACACTGAGGCACTTTTAGAAACTCAAAGATAAACGGACCCAGAGTACAATTCCATTCCTAGCTGCTCGACAAGCTGCCATCCTGCTGAGGAGAATCTGGCATATTATCATAAGCAAAAGCCAGGTGTGCGGGAATGTGAGGTCTCCCCGCCAAGCAAGCGGGCCAGCGTGGGCTGCACAGATGGGATCCCCGCCGCTGAGCATGACCGTTGGCACACTTGATGCACATTGTCTCCGATATACATTTGACTCTGCTCATTTGTGTGGTATCTCAGGATACACTTACTTGCCAATCACACACACAATAGCAAATAGTTTTCCCAGTAGCAATTTATAAAAATAATTCAGATGAGAGACTACTTTCAGAATTGTTAATGAGGTCAGATACAGAGAATGTCAGCCTTTCTTTTCCCCAAACTCACATTCTTTTTACAGTGCCAGAAAGCTTTTCCCAAAACGTCTTGTGCCTAAATAAATACTGCAAAATGGAGGTAACTGTATAAAATAAACTCTAAGGATTAGCATAATGTGGTATTGGTTTTTAGACTCCATTTTTTCCTGATATTTTCTGTATGACGTGTAACTTTATAAAGTGAACTCCAGTCAACATGTATTGAGCCAAAATAGCATTGCAGAAATGTGATTCTTTTTGTTTTGTTTTTCATGGGTTTTTCAGCTTTGTTTCCTTTCTCATATTACTTCCTAATTCTAGGACCTCATTAAACTAAACTCCCTACGTGGTAGCTCAGTGTTCAGAATTTCTTACCTCCTTTCCCAGTTTTCTGCTGCTTACACTTCAGTGCAGATGTTGAAACAGACTGATAAGTAAAACACAGCAGCAAAATAATAATAAAATTATAGCTGAGGGGGAGGAAGATTGCTGGGGGAGGAAGGGGATTATCATGGTATGGGCTATTGGTTAAAGACACATTAAGTTGGGGCTCTGAAGGTTGTGTTGTCGGAGGAGCTGGGAAGATGGAGTTACCTCACACAGATGTGGAAAGATGGTGTGGAGTGAAGATGTGGGCCACCTGCCGGAGCTCAGCTGTGGGGGTTTGAGGTATCTGTCAGACGTCCAAGGGGTGGACGAGCCGGCAGCTGCGTTTGCGAGTGTGCGGATCGGAGGTGAGGTCCACAGTGGAAATCAGATCTTGAGTGCTTCTGCGGTAGATCTCATTTGTAGCTGTCAGGGTGGATGTGTTCAGCAAGCATGGGAAGAAAAGAGCAAAACCCCAGGAGGACGCCAACATTTAACGACGGGAGAGACGAGAACTCGGTGCAGAGGATCTGATGGGCGGCCAGTGAAGGACACGGGGGAGATGAGTGTCGGTGGAGGGAGGGTCTCTTCTGAAGGCTTCTATTCGTCCAGCGGGGCAGTAGCATCAGCCTTTTACACAGTGATATATGTATCTTATATTTTACAAAAATGCAAAATAATATATTGTTCCGGGAGTGAACAGGGAGACATTATCAGCTGAGAATGAGAATTCGAAGAATGTGCTAGAGATTTGAGAAGAGAGAACAGCCTGTAGACATTGTCTAGGGCAGTTAACAATTGTTGAATTGTGGGGATGTGGTGAGACCGCCTGCTCAAGGTTCGTGGGGATGGATTCAGCATCGCTCCCCTTGGCCATGTCCGGCTGTGCAGGTGCAGACAGAGTAGGCTAAGGATTGAATTGAACCAGAAGTTTTCACCAAGAGAACAGTATGATTTTAAAAAAGAAAAAAAGTATACCCTTGGGGGTTGGTGTGACCACGTGATTTGCTGTAGCCGAAGAGCGAAGAGTCGTTCTCTGACTTCTGGGCTGAAGCATTTATAAACGAATAAACATAATTCCCTGTGCTTTTTCCTTGATGCTGCAGAAGCTGGCGTGTCATGTTGAAAAGGACTTGGTCCACGTTGGAGTGGCCTCGACTGCTGAGCTACTGCATGGGGAAAGCTTCCCGGGAGAACTCACTCTGATGGAGAATTTCATGAGAAAAGGAATGAACCTTTTGTTGTTTCCAGCCACTGAGCTTTTGGTGATCTCGTTATCAGTGTAATCCAGGGGGTCCTACCTAATAACAGGGCATCCCTGTGGGAGCAAATGGCTGAGGTCCGATGAAGGACGAGATCAGAAGGACTGAGATGTAGACACAGCATCTGTGTGAAGATTTAAATCACTAAGACTCATGAGGGAAGAAGTAATGGAGGAAGTGAGGTTGAGTCAGGAGATAATGTGACCAGAGAATGGGGTAGGAGAGGAGCTGAAGGCATGTGGATGGCTGTGGAAAGCAGGGATGATGAGGATGCAGGACCCCAGAGCATGGAGGATGGGGGACTGAGGAAGGCTCTGGAAGGAGCAGTGAAAAGCAAACGGAGGCAATCACTAAACAGCATGAACTATAAAGGACGTGGCCATTAAAGAATTGGGTGACTTTCAAAGGGAATGCCTCTGAAGCACAGAGTTTTTATCAGGATTTCAGGGTCTGTAGCAAATGGAATCTTTAAAAGTGGGTCATTCTCTTGGATGTCAGACTCGGAAGCAGCATCAGAATATCCTCCCAAAGTAAGCAGTTTTCCATGTTGTAGTCTCCAAACAATAAAAGACTATTTGGACTGAAATTATAATGTGTTCATACAATTTACAAACCTTGACCTCTGCTAATGTTGCTTGGAGGTTGTTTGGTTTTTTTTAGATTAATTCACAGTTGTGCTATTTGTCTTTTTTAGAAGTATGTCAGTTTCTTATGTTATTTGGAAAGAAAAGCAATCTCCGTGCCTTCCACTCAGTTTTACTGTGAAGTTAAAACAGCTAAAAAATGAAATCTCCTTTAAAAAAAATAGTCTGCCTGATTCCATTTACATGAATTTATATTCATTACATTTTTTTTATTTAAAAAACTTGGAGTCATGTATCTGACAGTGTGAATCTTTTGTTGCTATTACATTATTATCAATAGTGCTTTTTTTTTTTTCCCTTAAGATTTTATTTACTTGAGGGGCGCCTGGGTGGCTCAGTCAGTTAAGCATCTTCCTTCGGTTCAGGTCATGACCCCAGGGACCTGGGATCGAGTCCCACGTTGGGCTCCCTGCTCAGTGGGGAGCCTGCTTCGTCCTCTCCTTCTGCTGCTCCCCCTGCTTGTCCTCTCTGTCTCTGTCAAATAAAGAAATAAAATCTTTTAAAAAATAAAAAAATTATAAAAATGTTTTATTTATTTGAGAGAAATAGTAAACAAGAGCAGGACAGCTGAAGGCAGATGCTTAACCGACTGAGCCACCCAGGCACCTCGCAATGGAGCTTTTTTAAAAAAATCCCTAAAACACTACTATCCTTTTGCTTTGAGTATAGATAAGGAACTGCCAAAAGTTACCTTTGGAAAAATAATGTACGTTTTCCTTCATCATCAATGACCATGACATGTGATTGAAATAATTGAAAAATTCATTGCAGGTTCTCCTTAAAACACAGTTGAAGTTATTTGAGGTATTAAGGTTTTTTACAAATAGACTCAGTATGATAACAATTCCATTTTTATTTTAAGAAGTGTTCGTTATTTTCTATAGTCCTACACCTGTTTATTTTGCCTTTTGTTGTTAATATTAGCATAAATGGAGGCATACTAGCTGAAGCTTGATCTTCATTCTTTCAGAAATACATACAAAGTACATAATTATACTATACTACTTTACCTAAAACATCTAGAACTCATTTATTTCCTTCATGATGTGAATTATTAAATCTATACAGATTGCTTTTATCCTTTCCTTTAGAATTCAGTTTCTCAATCACTGTTTTCCCAGAATAATCTTGGTTACAACTGTAGCTGTGAACCTGGTGCCCTCTGTGCCATCCCAGGGAAACGGAAGCCGTGGGCCCCTCACCCCAGAGCACCAACCCTCGATCCATTGTTCATAGTGTGCTCTGTAACATGCGTCCATGTTTTTAAACTAAGTGGTTACGTTTGCCTCGTCAGAATGAGAGTACAATGTTTCATCATGATTCCACTACCCCAAATATTTGCCAGGTTTTGCCTGGTCCTCCCTCTGTAATGATAAAAAGGAAGCTCATTTGTTATAAGTAATTTCTGAGTGTTTTCTCTGTGCCATGACTCTTCTTAATGTTTTATACTTCACCCTCACAATAATTTTTTGAGATTCATTATCCATTTTCACTGAAACTGGGAGAGTGTAAGGAGTACACTCCAGCTTTTCTTCCTACAGTTAGGATGCAGCGCTGCTGGGACTGAAACACAGAGTCCACCTCTTAACCACTCAGTACTTGTGCAAAAGTGTGGTCTTCAGACCACATGATGTGCATTTTCTCTAAATACAGATGCCTGGGCCCCAGTCCGGATCTGATGAATCAGATTCTAGTGGGCAAGGATGAGTTCGGGATAGAAATCTGAGTTTTCACAAAGTCCCTCAAGGAATTCTTCTGCACTTGAAATTTGAGTGATCGCATAGCACTGCATAATTCCCCCGATGGTGGGTGGTCCGGTCTGACGTCTGTCTCCGTCCTGTCTCACTTCTAGGAACTGTTCTTACCTGATGAAAGAGAAATGGAAAGCTCTGACATTAAAGGGATGTGCGTCCCGTGCTGTGTGTCTTCTGCAAACGGACTTTGGCACAGTCCCCTTGCCTCAGGAGTTCCAGCAACGGGGCCACCGTGAGACCCTGATAGGCTCAGCTCTTTGGGTTAGAGCGGAGCTCTTCTGTGTTCACTCAGATAGTTCTGATGACAAAGTGAATTTTGGCTCATCTAAGTCGATGCCTGTCTCCATGCTCTGCCCATATTTGGGTAAGTTTTGCCGCCTGCTGTTGGTAACAGAGGGTGCTGAGCACCTGTTAGTTTGCTGGACTCAGACTTCTCCTCCTGTCATTTCAAGAGAACCCAGTTTTCCAGGCATCTCTAGTGACCTGGACCCCAAAGATCTGTGTCCTTTGGTGTGTCAGGCGTCATCTGTTAAAACAGCACAGCACAACTCTCGTGTATTATTAAGGGGCAGATACCAACAACACAAAACTTCAGTGTTAGTGCAACAGGAGAGTCAGAGAAACAATGTGTTTCTGGATCCAGGATCAGGATACTATGAAGAGTTTTAATCTACTCATTTATTATACGTGTAGACAGAGCTTCTCGGATGCTTCACACAGGACAAAATTGTACATTCTGACGACCTGCTTAAATTATAGTACTTTACTGGGAAAATTCCATAATTGTATCTATGTATATTACATCTTTTTCCTAAAATCACCTAAAATTATGGTGTTCCCATTAAAAAGACTTCTGGTAGGAAAAACAAGTATCTCCCCCCCCCGGATTTGGTTTAAAAATATACATAATCTAAACTGAGATCGTTTAAAAGTGAAATTTAAAGGGGTCATTTTGGTTTTAAACTTTACAAAACGAACGGTTTTCACTGTTCACATTTTCTTTTTCTTAATCATCATACTATTTGTATGACTTTGGTCAAGATTTTTTACAATTTTATTTAAATGCAATTAATTACACATCTTTAGAACGTACAATTGGATTTGTGTCCACATACATGTTTACGAATGAAACAATGGTGACGGTCAAGATGATGAACATGTCACCACGAGACCCTCTGTTGCACTCCGCAAGCTCCTGGCCCTGTCCCCAGTCAACCACTGATGTGCTTTCTGTCACTGTGAGTTTGTTTGCATTTCCTAGGATTTTATATAATCAGAATCATGTAATACATAGTCTTTTTTTTTGTTTGGCTTCTTTTACTTAGCTTAGTCAGTTTGAGATATATCATGTGGTTGTGTGGATCCTTTGTTCATTTTATTTTATTTTATTTTATTTTATTTTATTTGCAATTTATTACATAGACATACCACAATTCTTTTATTCAATCACTTGCTAACGGGCATTTGGGTTGTTACTAGTTTTAGCTATTACGAATAAAGTCGCTATGACCTTTCCTGTACAATTCTTTGTATGAAATTGTACTTTTATTTCTCAAGGGTAAATCGCTATAACTGTACAGGGTGAATTATATGGAAGCGTCAGGAACTTTTAAGAAACTGACAGACTGCTTTTCAGAGTGTTTCTAGCATTTTACAATTGCACAGTAGCGTTAAAGAATTCCAGTTGTTCCTTGTCTGCAACACTTGGTACAGTCAGTTTTGTTAATTTTAGACATTTATATAGGGAGTAGTGGTATTCCTATAGGTATGTCATTGAGGTTTTAATTTTTATGAGTTTGCAGCTAATAATGTTCAGCATCTTTTCATGTGTATATTTACCATCATATATCTTATTTGTTAAAGTGCCAGCTCAAATCATTTGCCTATTTATGAGAAGTTAGTTGTTTACCTTCTTCATTTTGTGAGTCTTTGTATATTGCAGGTGCAAGTTCTTTATTAAATATATAATCTGAAAATAATTTGTGGTTTTATTTTTCATCCGCTCGTCTTTTGAAGAACAGAAATTCTTGACTTTGGTGCATTCTAATTGCTCAATTATTTCTTTTTATGCTCCACGCATTTAGTGCTGTGAGTAGGAAATCTTTGCCTGACTCGAAGCTGGTGTCTCTCTCTGTGCGCTTCTTTCCTCTCCAGTCCTCTGCCCCATGCGCCCTAGCTCCATCTCCTCACGTCAGGAGGACTTCTGGGCTGGGTGTTGCTTGGCCCTGAGCCACAGCCTGGAAGCTCTCTGGAGGCAGCGAGCGGAGGCAGTTAGGAGGATCACTTCATTATTTTCCCCCTCCTTGGGATCTCTGTCCTGCTTCAACTGTTGTACATGATGTGATAATGGTTGTTTCTTGTCTTTGTCTAGTTGTTCATCTGTTCTGGGTGAAAGGGTGATTCCTATCCCAGTTAGTCAGCCTCGTCCCGACGTGAAGGACCCAGTGGTGTTAATCTGATGTTCACCGACTTCACTCTCCTCTCCTCATCTGCCACATGCTACATAGTCGTTTTGCTTTCCCGATGTTACTCCTGTGACGTGTGTTTCTTCCTCAGCATCATTAATATTGACTCCAGAGTTGTTAATGGAATTGATCAAATATATTACTAAATCTCCATAAATCGACTAAGTAATTTGTTTCTAATGATCACTCAGGATGAATTAATTGCATGCTTTTTGGGGGAGACAGCTCCATGGGTTCTTGTGTTTCTGCATGTTATGTGAGCAGAACTACTTTTCTTCTTGATTATCTTTTCAAAGATGTTTGCATAGAGACTGTCCTTGGAAGACAGAGTTGATATTATCGTTTGAAGCAAAGGGCATGTTTGCTTACAGTCTTGGAAGGTAGAGATAACATCTCTCTCCAAAGCAAAGGGCAGGCTTATTGCCCATGATAAAACATTCAACTTATCCGACTTCAGATTTTCTCTCTTGTAATGAAAGCTACTCTACTCACCTGTAATCTGGCCCTTTCCGTGTAGCCCTTTGGGAATTAGGGCCCAAGGAACCAGCACAGAAAAATGTTAGTATTTTGACTACTGCTATTTCTGAGAGTAATAAAATTCTTTGTCTCTGACCAAGGAGTCTTATGTCTTCTGACAATGCTTATGACATTGTGGTAGACTAAATTCTTATTTAAAAGTAGGGCAAAATCTCAGACTTTATACAGTTTTGATGTATTCTTGGAAATAATTTACAAACATAGGTTGAATAGGATTATTACTTGGAACAGGTGTCTTCTATAGGTTTTAATCATTATTAACGTGTGACAGCTACTTAAAAAGGGTGTTTTAGACCACAGTGATGTACTATGACATATTATGCTAACATCTCTTGAAAATGAGTAAATGGAATGTAGGAAACATTTTGGCACACTATCCTGAATTCATTGTCAAATTTAACATCAACGCATAGAAAGAAATCCATTTAACTATTAAGTACGTCTTGAGGAATTTTTTTACTGCTCACCATTCTGTCTAGGACATATCAAAATATAGGAAATGTCAGGAGGAATGAGCCTCTTGGACAGAGAGAAATGACTTTTCCTTTTCTTCTTTGGTTCTTTCCACTAGTCCCTTTTCCTGAGTAAGTGGTCAATGTGAACGGTAACAAAATGGCAGAAATCCCCATGTTTAGATATTCATGCTTGAGAAGTTGTAACTACTTTGATTAAGCAACCTGACTCCCAAGTAATTCACATTTATTTTGGGTGGTTTGTAACATATCAAGAAAAATGAAGTCAGTACAAAACACAGACACCCATCAATATGAAAGACAAACAAAAGTAACTTCCCCAAGAAAGTTTTGTGTTTCTTTGGGCACATTGTTTAACCTTTGTGTGACTCTGCAGCCTCATCTAGAAAAGGCAAAATAATGGCATTTACTTCAAAGGATTGTTGTAGGAATTAAATGAGTTTGTATGTGCAAAACCTTGTACATAGGAAGAGATATTATTCTATAATTCATCACTGACTCTAGTTGTAAAGGAATCAACGTATTACCCAATTGTTACACAATAAAATAAATAAGTGAAGGAAGAAAGGTACATACTTTTCCTATGGCAGCTGTAACAAAGTATCACTAATTGGGTGGCTTAGAACAACAGGAATTTATGGTCTCACAATTTGGGAGGCTAGAATATGAAATCAGGTTGGTAGGGCCGTACTCCCTCCAAAACTCACAGGTTATATCTTCCATATTCTGGCCCTCCCAGACATTCATTGGTTTGGGCAACATAATCCCAGTCTCTGCGTCCGCCTTCAGATGGTGTTCTCCCTGTGTCTCTTCATTACCCTCTCTCTGTATGTGTCCAAGTCTGTATCTGAATTTTTCCTTTTCATAAGGACACCATCGTATTGGTTTAGGGCCCACTCTAATGACCTCATTTAATATTTGATTACCTCATAAAGACGTTATTTCCAAATAAAGTCACATTCTGAGGCAGTGGGAGTTAGTACTTCAACACCTCTCTTTTGCAAGGAAGAATTCAATCCATAGCAAAAGCAATTATACTACCTATGTAATTAAGTAATATGGACATTTTATTTTTAAAAATGTATCGAAAAATATAAGAATATGTTCTAGAAAACTTACCATTACTTCGAATATTTAGGATAATTTGGACAATGTACAGAGAATACTTTGTTTATCAAAGTGATACCACCCATGTGGCAACAATGTAAATGCAATTTACAATTCAATTCACTTGGCCACATTCCTTTGACATTGTATGATTGGTGATCATGGGATGGGAGCACAGATGAAGAGATATAACAGTTTTTGTATTAAAGGTTAGTTTTTCTTACTAAACAGTATTATGTTATAGAAATTTAAAATAATTTGAATGAGATAAAATACAACTACACCGATCAGCTGGATTACTCAATAGATTTGTACGGAGCCAACCTCATTGTAGGTGATACCTGTTGAATTCAAAGACTTTGAAGTCTATGGATCTTCATATTAAATCCCACTAAGTAGTGGGGTTTCTTATACTTAGCATGGTCCTGATTAATTGGTGATAGTTAAGAAAAATTGCTTAGGTCTTCAGATCACATTAATTTGGTATAATAAGGCTACATTCACTCAGCTATGAAAACAAGACCTAAAGATACACATTAAACAATTACTTTTATTACTTTTGGATTCAGATTGTATCCTTATTTTTTACTTGCAGTTACAGGCATTAGGTAAGCTAATTGGAGTGCTGAAACATATAGTCATAAAAACATGCCCTCTGGAGGGAATAGAACTTCTCAGGCATTTCATTCTAGATTCTTCATTGTCAGTCTAGCATGAATTGGTCAAATATCAGATAGCAGATTATCAGTGCTCTTGATCAAGCATTCTGATAAAGAGAAACATAAGAAGGATTGAAGACTATACACTTTGCCTCAAAATCTAGGCCTTTGTGGATCAAACATTAAAATAATTCAGATGTTTTACTATACAGCCAATCAGAGAACCACATGTACGGATGGGTATTGCTTCTTCCCTACATTTTCTCAGAACAACTTTTCTCAGAACTCTGGGGATTGAATTCAGTCAGGAACAAAAGAACAGAAAATTTAAGAATACATGAAGGTGAAATATTAGAATTTCATGAGTAGAATATTCTGAGCCTTTTATATAATTTAAATTTAAAAGAAGGTTGATTTGCATTGGAAGATCTAAGGTATCACTTACACTTAAATTATTTTTAACAAATTCAGATTGGTCTAGGGTGGGGCAAAGTCTCACTGTCCTAGGAACCATATTGTAAATCTCTTTTGTACCAACAGGATTCTAGAGCAATCCCAAATGTACAAGGTGTATTGCTTTATTTAAATAAAAGATAGTGTAAGATAGTCTGACAGTTCTACAAATATCTATGAATAAGAAGGATAAAGAAGCAAAACCAAGTGGAGTAAGGGCCCCGGGAAAATTGCTAAAATGTGGAATTTGCCTCTATTATGGTAGCTAAATCATCTAAGGCTTGAGGAACAAAGGGGCACGAGGGGCCTGAACTTAGTTTAACAATATTATAATATTCATTCATGTATAATACTAAAGACAATTATAATTATAGCTATCATATTTGTTTTTGTTTTTTTAAAGATTTTATTTATTCATTTGACATAGAGAGACAGCCAGCGAGAGAGGGAACACAAGCAGGGGGAGTGGGAGAGGAAGAAGCAGGCTCCCCGCAGAAGAGCCCGACATGGGGCTCAATCCCAGAACTCCAGGATCACGCCCTGAGCTGAAGGCAGATGCTTAACGACTGAGCCACCCAGGTGCCCCTACAGCTATCATATTTGAATAGTCTGTATGTGTCAGACATTGTGATAAATGTTTGGTGATACGTATTTAATTAAATAACCCATTGTGTTACTAGTCTTGTTTCCAGTGTAGAGATGAGGAAAGTAAGACTTTCATATGTCAAACAACAGGCCATATCCAAGAATCTCCAGGTTAACATCATGGTAGAAATAGTTCAGGCAGCCAACAGCCATCAGAGTCATCCGTGGCTCTTGGTGAGAAGTCCACATGTAACACGAGACTGTGAGATTGTGGGGCAAATGGGAGCCACCATCCTGCTCCTCACAGAATCAGTCTGAAAAGATATATGAAAAAAATAAGGATTCCAGCTAATTGCTATGAGGCTACAATGAGGAATTATCATGTCTTACTGGGAGTTAGAGTGTTAGACACGAAACCCGAGTCTATTTAGCAGTAAACACCTGCCAGACGTGTGTTGTGAATGACTGTGCTGTACGCTTTGCATTCACGCTGCCTGATCTTGACAAATGACTTACTCTAAATCACACACAGAGGGACCGTCTCAACTAGGATTCAGACCCAGCCGCACCAAACTTCAAAACTCAATAATTTCCATTGTACGTTAATAATTTACCTGTAGGGACCAAAGTAACAGTGAGGCATAAAGACAGCCATGGCCCCCAAATGTTCAGGCACTTAGGAACTGGTTGAAAGTGACTTTAGCTGGCAAAATGACTTACCTAATGGAAGATCAGGGCTACTCTTAGCTAAGAGGATGAGAAAAAAGTCATCTTTTGAAGTAAACAATTTAAATAAAGAAGTGACCTGTTAGTCAATCAGTCAGCAAATAAGCACATTAATTAATTAATTCTGATATTATCAGTTTCTCTTTTGTTTTTTTTTTGACTTTTTATTTTTTGTTTTTCGTCTTTTTCAATTTGAAGTATAACTAACATACAGTGTTATATTAGTTTCAAGTGTACAATGTAGTGATTCAACAATTCTGTATATTACTCGGAACTCATCACAGCAGGTGAGCTCCCTAATCCCCGTCTGTTATGGCATCCATCCCAGCACCCCTCCTCCCCTCTGGCAACCACCAGTTTATTTTCTGTATCTAAGGAGTCCATTTTTGTTTGTCTCATTTTTCCTTTGTCCATTTTTTTCCCTCAAATTCCACATATGAGTGAAATTGTATGTTATTTGTCTTCCTCTGAGTGACATTTCACTTAGCATTATACCCTATACAGATCCACCCACGTCTTTGCAAAAGGCAAGATTCCATTCTTTTTTATGGCTGAATAATGTGTGTGTGTGTGTGTGTGTGTGTGTGTGTGTGTGTGTGTGTGTGTACCACATCTTCTTTAAACCATTCTTCTATGGATAGACACTTGGGCGCCTTCCAGATCTCAGCTATTGTAAATGATGTTGCAATAAACATAGGAGTGTTTGTATCTTTTCGAATTAGTCTTTTCACATTATCTGGATAAATACTCAGTAGTGGAATGACTGGATCATATGGTAATTCAATTTTTAATTTTTTTAGGACCCTCCATACTGTTTTCTAGAGTGGCTGCACCAGTTTGCATTCCCACCAAGAGTGTAAGAGGGTTCTCCTTTCTCCACATCCTCACCAACACTTGTTATTTCTTGTGTTTTTGATTCTAGCCATTCTGACAAATACGAGGTGATATCTCATTTTGGTTTTAATTTGCATTTCCTTGATGAGTGATATTGAACATCTTTTCATGTGTTTGTTGGCCATCTGTATGTCTTCTTTAGAAAATATTTGTTCAGTTCCTTTGCCCATTTTTTAATTGGATTATTTGTTTTTTTTGGTGTTGAGTTGTGTAAGTTCTTTATATATTTTGGATATTAACCTCTTATCAGATATATCAGTTATAAATATCTTCTGCCATTCAATAGGTTGCCTTTTTGTTTTGTTGACGGTTTCCTTTGCTGTGCCAAAACTTTCAATTTTGGTATAGTCCCAGTAGTTTAATTTTGCTTCTTTTTTAGCCAAAGCAATCCTGAGAAAGGAGAACAAAGCTGGAGGCATCACACTTACTGATTTCAAACTATATTACAAAGCTATAGTAATAAAAGACAGTATGGTATTGGCATAAAAATAGACACAGAGACCAATGGAACAGAATAGAGAGCCCAGAAATAAACGATGCATGTGTGGTCAATTAATTTATGACAAAGGAGCCAGGAATATATAATGAGGAAAGGACAGTCTTCAATAAATGCTGTTGGGAAAGCTGATAGCCACATGCAAGAGAATGAAACTGGGTCACTTTCTAACCCATCTACAAAAATCAACTCAAAATGGATTAAAGACTTAAGTGTAGATCTGAAACCATAAAACTCCTGGAATAGAACATAGGGAAAAACCTCTGTGATATCCATCTTGCTGATGATTTTTTTTTTTTTTTTGGATTTGACACCAAAAGCAAAAATAAACAAGTGGGACTACATCAAAGTTCTGTACGGCAAAGGAAATCAGCAACAAAATGAAAAAGCAACCAATGGGAGAAAATATTTGTAAATTATAGATCTTTCAAGGGATTAGTGTACAAAATATATAAAGAACTCATACAACTCAATAGGAAAAAAAAAAGAAAAATTAAAAAGTGGGCAGAAGGGGGCACCTGGGTGGCTCAGTCAGTTGAGCAGCCAACTCTTGATTTTGGCTCAGGTCATGATCTCAGGGTTCTGGGATCGAGCCCTACATTGACTCTGTGTTCAGCAGGAGTCTACTTCAGGAGTCTCTTTCTCCCTCTGCTCCTCCCCCTTCTTTCTGTCTCTGAAATAAAGAAATAAATCTTTAAAAAAAAAGTGGACCAAAGACCTGAATAGACATTTTTCCAAAGAAGACATAAAAATGGCCAACAGGTACATGAAAAGGTGCTCAACATCACCCATCATCAGGGAGATGCAAACCAAAACCACAATAAGCTATCACCTCGCACCTGTCAGAATGGTTATTATCAAAGGGACAAAAAATAATAAGTGTTGGTGAGAATGTAGAGAAAAGGGAACCCTCCTGCTCTTTTGATGGGAATGCAAACTGGTGCAGCCACTGTGAAAGACAATATGGAGGTTCCTCAAAAAATTAAAAATAGAATTACCACATGACCCAGCAATTCCATTTTGGTGTATTTATCTGAAGAAAATGAAAACAATGAATTCAAAAAATTATGTGCATCCCCCATGTCCATTGCAGAAACATTTACAATAACCAAGATGTGGAAACAGCCTAAGTGTCCAGGATGGATAAATGGATAAAGGTGTAGGGTGTGTGTGTGTGTGTGTGTGTGTGTGTGTATGCACATGCGTGTGTGTGTAAAACGATACACAATGAAATACTATGCAGCTATGGAAAGGAAAGAAGTCTTGCTATTTGTGACAATTCGGATTGACCTTGAGCTGCTTATGCCAAGTGAAGTAAGTCAGACAGAGAAAGACAAATACTGTATGATCTCACTTATATGTGTTTTATTTTCTTTCATTTAGGATTTATTTATTTATTAGAGAGTGGGAGAGAAAAAGAGGAGGGGAGGGGCAGAGGGAGAGAGAAAATCTCAAGCAGACTCCCGCTGAGCACAGAGCCTGATGTGGGGCTTGCTGTCATGACACTGAGATCATGACCTGAGCTGAAACCAAGAGACTGACGCTTAACCAACTGAGCCACACAGGAACCCCAGAAATACTGTTTTAGATCATCATAATTTAAATAATACACATGCCTAACAGATTATCTTATACTGAATTTCTTTACAGCATGTTGTATTTTTAAGGATATATTTAGAGTACTGTATTCCTTGCCCTTAGTTTCCACACATGGCCCACCCGACAATTTTCGGTCTGTAATGTATTTGGAGTAACAACACTTCACTTATTGAAAGGTGATGTCATCATGACTTAAAACTCATAGATCATGGTTCAAAAATAAGAAATGATTGAAAAGAAACTAAAAAACTGCCAGAGTAATTCTTTTAGTTTTAATACTTGTGGAATTTCTTACTCAAGACTGAATTTGAAGTTCAATACTATGTAATTATTTGGCATTTCCCTGAAACACAAAAACAAGATTAATATTTGAGGGGGCTCAGACCAAGAGGTTAAGCTCTTGTCCTTTCCAATCCACCACTCGGTGTTATGTCGTTTTTCTTTAATTGATGTGTATAGAATGATTTACAGTATACCTTACCCCATTAGATAAGCTAAATACTTAGCAAAGTGGTAACAAAACAGAATCAAAATGGCGTTAGCATCTATTCCCTACGAACATCAAGAATCTATTATAAGGTATTTTCCAGTGGAAAAAAATACATTGTTATGGTGGACATTAAAGATTTTGCTCTCAATTATATAAAAAATCCACATGCACTGTTGAAGTCATTATCTGCGAATGGAAGACTATTGATAAATAAACTGTACCATAGTCATTTTTGGCAATCTCTATCTTTATTTTTTTTAATTTCACTGAGTATATTTCAGGACCAATGAAAAATTAGAATGATGGGTTAGAGGAGTCATCTAACACTAAAATTATAGGTACGCACGTGTACATACACATGTATGGATATATACAAACATACACACATAGACTTACACATAAATAAAAGAAATCCACAATAAATACTCTGAAACAGTTTTACAACCAAAACTGAGCGGATTCTCTCCCTCCTAATAGTATATTATTGATGTCTGTACAGACTACAAGAAACCTGGTGTCCAGATGCATGTTTCCTGTTGTTACATATAAAACCCCCCCTTCACAGCTGGTGACTGCAAATGAGCTTAGGAAGCAGATGACGGCAATAAGCTAACTCAGTTCAGAGATCCTCAGAACAGCCAGCTGCTCTAACTGTTCGTTTCAGACCCCATCACCCACTGGGCTTCTAAAGATGACAGAAAAACGTCTTTCAAGAAGTTTCATTTTTACTGAGTTCCAACTAAATGCCATGCGAGCATCCGGTACTTCTCATAGGAGTATCATTGTAGCTGCCAGATACCTTGGTTGAATTTAGGTTGGAAAGGAGACCTACCCTCTTCCCCAAATTCTCCAGGCTGTTCTTTGACAATAGCACTGGGTTATATCACACAAAGTATACTCTGATTCGATTTTCCTTGAAGTGCTTCCGTTTTGAGAGGGTAAGGAATAGACTGTACGTGTGGGTGTGTGCCCCTCACCGTGTCCTGCGAATGGGGGATCTGGGCACTGCGGGGCCACCTGCTCACTTTCTTCTGGATCCAGACTCAGAAGGAAGTGTGTTGTAGGAGGCCAAGCACAGCGCTGGACCCTAGACTGGAAGCTTGATGCCCAGCAGACTGCCCTCCAGATGTTTGCTTCTGCAGCCACTGCCATCTATAAATGAGAGAGGGTTATATATCATCTGTACAGTGAGGATATTGGACCCGATAGCACCTCGTTCAGACAAGTGACGCATCACCCCACATTAAGTGCTCCATTCTCATAACAAGTAATGAGTCCCACTGAGTGCAGGCACCTTGATGTACTTTCTGTGAAGGGCCCCAGCCTGGGCCACGTGCTCCACAGATCCTCTTGGGAGTTTCAGCTCATTGGCCTGTGAACTTGGTGCTGGAGATGCAGTGGATGAATAGACAGGGCAAGAAAAAGTCCACCTGTTGCTTCTTTGCCGTGCTACGTCCTCAACAAAGTAAACCGAACTTTTTCAAATACCCAAGCTTTCACCACAGGAAAACGTGAAAATATATAAAGAGATGTAAAGACATAATGGATGATTCGAAAATAATTATAAAACGGAGGAGAGAGTATATTCATCTACCTACTTAAAAACCTATCTTACTCTAGGTGCCCAGGAAAGTAATTTGCACAATAGAAGGTGCTCGATAAATGTTTGTTGGCTAGATTTTTTTTTTTTTATTTAATTAGTTGGTGATGGCACCTATGTAATGGAGCAAGTTAAGGAAGTGACACTTACCTCCCGGGAAGATTATATAATCCACAGGTGGAGAACTATTTGTTTTGGACCATGTCAAGTGATCATATTCCACCTTGCCTTTTGTGGACTCTGTGTCCCCTTGTCTTGTATCATCCTGTGTACAACACAGCCAAGAGGACAGAAGATTTGAAAATACAAGAATTATGTTAACTGTAAAATAGCTACCAACTTCCTTGTGTAGCTTTGATGCGGAAAAAAAAAAAAAAAAAAAAAAGATCATTCTTCCAGCCTACTAAGAGCTAGAAACAACAATGCTGGGAAGTAGACCAAGTGCAGAAATGCCTACAGGGACAACAGAATGCTGCGATGTGGGAAGTATTTTCTGAGCAACATGTAACCACTACTTCCGGCAGAGAACTCTTGGAGTGTTCGAGTACAATAATGAACACGCAAAGCTTCTTAAATGGATTAAATAGATAATATTGTAAGGTAAATCTGAAAGGAGATGTTTAGTAAGTACAGGGCTGACTCTTGAGTTGAACCCTGAACAAAGATTTCTTGCTGAGCGCTACATGTATTAAGAATTGAAAACAGGGGAAAAAAACCCAGAACACTCACATGTGCATTTTTTTTTAATTCTAAAGAGTGAGAATTGATCTTTAAATGATTGCACAGACGAGTGCAAAATCCCAAAGTGCCTGGAGAAATTTAAAAAAGGAATAAACTAGATTTAGGTTCATTTCTGGGCTGAATATATTTTGTTGAATGCTAATATTCTGATGACCGTCAAGCTATGGGGAATGCTTAATGCTGCAAGCATTTATTATTAGCTACCTTTTCTGCACAAGACAATGTACTTTGTGATTTGGGAAAAAAGGTAAGACACTTTCCCAACTAGCTTATAATTCATTAATGGGGCTATGTAAACATACAACTATTTTATAGAATTGTGTGGTAGTCATAATTTGAAATATTCTTACTTTAAAATAAGATTGGAAGTTTGAATATTGACAAATCTCATTTTTGAGTCATAAAAGAACTTTCCATGATCTGCTTAAGCAGAGATTTAATTAGGTCTCAAAGAAATCAGAAGTAATCTTTACTAACTCCCTACTGCTTTCAGAATTAATTATAGATTTTCCCACTTGTTTCTAAAAGCGTTTTTTGTCACGACCCAAGCTTTCTACCATTGTCTCTCAAGACTCCTGTGTAAATGCCCAATAAAATAGAATTTAGATTTGTATTCCCTGACCACAGTCTATGCTTTCCTGACAATGCCTTTGCCTGCACCCTAGGATATCACTCACACTACTGAAAATTCTCTTTTTAGTTGTAAGTCAATGTCAACCGCTCTCGTGAACATTATTCTAACACCTTTGTTTCTGTTTTAGAATCGTAATGATACGTTGCTCGAATGTCTCTTTCAAAGTACCAATTATGCAGATTGAAAACACTTGGCCTAATAGAAAGCTCTCTGTAAATAGCGTTTTTTCTTCTCTCTTTTGTTGTCTTCAAACATCTGATAAGTAACCACATGTATCAAACAGCTTGGTGCTAGTTGAACCTCAACGGACTCAGGATCCAGAGAGAAGTAAGTTAGCGGAGGAGATGTGCGGTGTAGCCGAGGCCGGACGGAGGCAGACAGCGTAGAGGACACAAGAAGGAGCAAATGAATCAGAAATTACAAAGTCATGAAACATAATGCCTTCCCAAAGCCCAGGAACTGAGGGACAACTGGAGAAAGGAGTGAGTTTGCAGGGATGCTGGGAGAGTAGTCTAAAGAGAATGGAAGAGGGTCATGAACTGTCCTGTGTGATGATAAGCAAGGGAGAGCTGTGATTGACATGCAGAGGACCGGGTGTGCTTCCCGGAGGGCCATCATGGCATCAGTGCGATCATCATTACAGGGGCTGGAAAAAGAGAGTAAGGCTCTGGAAGGGAGGTTAGGCAAGAAATGATGAGGGCCTGGCTGGACAGTGGATGGGGAAAATGGGGCCCGGATGGAGAAGTAGGTTGAATGAGCCATGAAGCTGGCCTGGGAAATGGTATTCCTCTGTTCACAGAGAGAGGGCTTACACGTGGGAACTCAAAGAGAAAGGTGGGGGGGAATGATACTTTTTGTTGAGACCTTGTGAATTTAGGGGGAGACCTTTAGTAAGTAGTTAAGTGTACACAAGTCTGAAACAAGGTTGTTCTACAAAGAGAGACTCCCTGAAGGGAAGGAAGGCTGACCTGCAGTTTGTGTGATTCCAACGCCCTGCCTTTCATCCCAGCGTGAAGCCTGTCTGCTCAGATTTCAGAGCTGGAGACCTTTCACATCCTCACAAAGTTGGCTTTGGCAATCTGGGTGGATCTGCTTCCAGAAGGGGCTTTGGAAGAAGGAAATTCATGGTTATTATTTTTCTTCAGAGACCCTTTGAAACTGTACTTAAGGGCATAGACGTCAGCGTGGTCCTGTGTTCAAATCCTTTGTTGAAATGCTTTCTTCAAAAGCAGGACAAATTATTTAAACACTTTAACACTTGGCTGCTCATTTATAAAATAGGAACATTTCTAAAATAGGAATAACTGATTAACTTACTGTTAGGTAGTGAGGGATAAACACAAAACGTACATACAGTTCTTACCAGAGATCTTGGCACATAAAAAGAATCTCCAAAAAAAGATAAATAGCGTTGGCTGCGTGGTCTTCCTCCTCTTCACCGTTTTATCCTCTCTCGTGCTTGGCTCTTACTAGTTCTATCAGTGAGGTGGCCTGGCAGCTTGCATTGTGTCAGTGAGAACTTTTTGATATCTTCCAGCAAATGGTTTTATGTTTCCTAGAATCTTGTTCTACCCTCAGAATAGATTTCCATTATCATATCACCATATCCCCTATTTGTTCTTCCCTTCTCTAAGAAACTAGGAATAATATGTCAAATTCTGAAAAACGTTTTGATGATTCCACTCTAATGTTCTTAATTTTCTGTAGTACAGAGAGATATTAGACTACTAAAACGTTCTTAGTTCACATATTTTGAAGGTGCCCTTTAAGTTATTTATAAATTCTATTATTGCCCACATAATTTGTCTAACAGCCCAACTCATCTTTATTATGTATGCCTACCCCACCTCATAGCATTTTTTTTGCATTTCTAATAATATAAATTGGTATTGCAGAATCCCTAATGACAAACACATAAATTTAGGATTTATGAAAACTCATGTTACTACAATATATATGTTCAAAATTAAATTCAAAGTATGGAAATGTCATGCAATTGATATTACTAAAAATACAGTTATCACATTTGGCTCAGATTTCAGTGAGCAAAGAAGAAATCACAGATAGAGGTGGTTATAAGATCAATAAAGGCAGGATTTGTCTCTATGATGTTGTTCAGTGTTGAATTTGTAGAGACAATTACAATCCCCTGTAATTTTTTGAGAGAACAGTTGGATGAATGAATGGATGGATGAACAAAAAAATGTGTAAGGATCTTGGAATTGCCGGAGTTGAGTTTCCAAAACAAGTATGTTCTTCTGACTATTTAATTTTTTGTGTGTGTCTGTAGGATTTTTCAGATAATCAGGTATAAGATACACATTATGTTACAATTAATTGAGACTCAATCAACACGGGTCACCGAGTTAGTTTTTTGTTGCTGCCTAACGAATTAACACAATGTTGGTGGTTAAAAACAGCCCCAGTTTATTAGTTTATGGTTCTGTAGGTCAGCGAGCCAGCACGGTGTAGCTATGGTTTCTGTTTGGGATGCCACACGCCTAAACCAAGATTTTGGCTATGCTGGGCTCATATCTGGAGGCTCTGGGGGAGAATCCTCTATCGGTCTCATTTAAGTCGTTGGCAGAATTCAGCTCCTTGAAGCTCCAGGAATGACGTCCTGCTTTTTTTTTGCTGGCCATCTGCTGGGGACCCCTTTCAGCTCGTATAGTCTCCTTGTAAGGCCCTGCACGGTGGCCCTCCATCTCAGCAACAAAGAGAAAACATCAGATCCCTCTCCAGCTTGGAATCTCGAACTTCCACACCTGCTACCAGCCAGACCAAGCTCTGGGATGAAAACAGTCACGTGATGAGGTTAGCAGTACCCAGATACTCTCTCTCTCTCTCTTTTTTTTAAGATTAACTGATAAATGACCTTACTTACATCTGGAACATGCTTTCTATCCTGTGATATAATATAACCAAGGAAAAATACCAAAGGATAGAGCCATTTTAGAATTCTGCTTACCAAAATCAAGGTTGTCAGTATGCCAAACACTACGGCATAGATAGTTAATGTAGAGGTAAAGATAACTAAAATTAACCAGCCAGTGATTTTCCAGGAATATTTTTAATTGCATACGTTTGCTGCCATAGTAATTATAACAGGTTGTTTCGATTTATGCTGTCGATCTGCATTTAGGTACAGCATAAACTGACCTCAGCACATAATTGCTTTTTTATATTATAGAGGCTTTTATGAGTTTATTCTTGATGGCTGCTGTCTTTTCAGAAGAAAATAGCTGTTTTTATTTTTTTGCCAGTAAAATTATGGACCTTATATTCAACTGTGAGAATAAGCTCTAACCAAATGTATTTGATAGCTAAAAAGTGATGCATAAATTTCCATTTGCATAATACAACCTACTAGATTCGCTGTTCTAAATATGGGTATTATATATTGACGATCTCAAGTATAAACCATGGCTTAATCTGTTTTTAAGATTTTTTATATGTTTTCAAATGGAATATAGAGCATTTTTTGTTTCCTAAAGTACCCTGCCTATTAGGTATACCTTATGAACACCAGAAACTTGCTTAGAATGCACGTTACATCATACAAGGGTGCTATTAGGGTATACTGTCGATCCCCAGCAGCTTTGGATCTCAGAAGCAAACCCAGTGTCCGCACGAATTCTGAGTCTACAGCCACACATCATTCAATTTGTCTACTTTGCATTTAGCCTTAGTTTTGTTTTCAGACATTTTAGATCAGAGCTATGCAGGGATGCCATGTCACATGGTTTAATCAGTAGGTTTTCATGGTTATGTCGTGTTGTTTTAGTTGGAGTCGTATGAGAGTTTTTATAGTGGCCCCCTCTCTCCTCAGTCAAACAAATGGTCAAATTAGCAACTTGAGCTCACTCTAAATTACAAAGTGCAAGATGGGGTTAGAAAGTCATGTGGTTAGGGGCTCCTGGGTGGCTCAGTCCTTAAGCCTCTGCCTTCAGCTCAGGGCGTGATCCTGGCGTTCTGGGATCGAGCCCCACATCAGGCTCCTGGGCTGGGAGCCTGCCTCTTCCTCTCCCACTCCCCCTGCTTGTGTTTCCTCTCTCGCTGGCTGTCTCTTTCTGTCAAATAAATAAATTAAAAAAAAAATCTTAAAAAAAAAAAAAGAAAGTCATGTGGTTAAAACGCAGTCATCGTTTACAAAGCTAGCCAGCCTTTTACAAAGAAACAACCGATTAAAATCAGTCAACAACAACAATTGCAAAATGAATATGGTTGCCTAAAACGGACGTAGTTCCTCTTCTTTGATCAAAACAATTCTAATTCTATCTTCCTTTTACTTTTTTTACCCAATTTTACACACACACGCACACTCACATACACACACGAACACACACACATGATATTGCATGTTAACATTTAATTTTAGAAAAGAATCAAAGACCTTGAAGAACAGCCCATGAGGCATGTTGTATTGGGTATGGGACTTTGTTTTGTTTATTTGAGCAAATTTTGGCTATAGAATTTCTGTAAGCCATTGCAGTCAATCCCTAGGATTAGGTCGCAGACTCTGAATTAAAGTAGGCAGAGGAATTAACTCAGATTTCGTAACCTAGAACATAGGAAAACAAAACGCTCGTGTTGTGAGCCATCTATTTAGAGAAAGAACATAATAGAAATAAACATCAATTCATTAAATTCGACAATAGGACTAAATAGTTATTCCTTGACTTAATTCATCATCTTGCGAGCATAATTTAAAGAAACATTCTACCCATTGTAGAAGTGAAGTGTCTAAGGGACTTCAAAGTGTCTCTGAATTCATCTCTTTCAAAAGATGGAACCCTATTCATTCAGGAAATTTGAGGATTTTTTTCAAAATTCTTAAGTTTTGATATAAGAATATGTATGCTTGGGAGATATTTTCAAACAACTAAAATTAGTTGCAGGAGGAGCTTATTGAAAGCCAAAGCAATTTAAAAGGCTTTTGATTTTTCTTATGAACCTAACAGGAAAACAATATCCATATAATATTCATCAGAGTATAAGATAGTCTACAGGGAGGTAGTTTTGTTATAGTGAAAGAAACAAGACACAGTTAGTACAAACTCAATATCAATAATTAGAAGCTGTGTGACTTTTGACAAGTTATCTAGCCTCTCTGGACTACAATTTGTTATCCATAAAGAATATGAAAAAATATATTTATGGAACTGTTTGAGTATTAAGTGTCATAATTTATGTAAAGGAGCTGGTAAAGGGGTGCCTGGGTGGCTCAGTCATATGAGTGATCAACTCTTAGATTTTGGCTCAGGTCATGATCTCAGGGTCCTGGGATCAAGCCCTGCAATGTGGGTGGGCTCTGAGCTCAGCAGGGCATCTTCTTGTCCCTCTGCCCCTCCCCTGCTCATGCTCCTGTGCTCTCTCTCAAATAAATAAAATATTAAAAAATAATAAAGGAGCTAGTTAAGTGCTTATAGAAAAGGAAAGTAAAAATCAGAGTTTTTTAAATGTGGTCTCAAAAACTGCTTCCATACAACCTCATGGAACTAATGAAGTCTACCTCTGCCCTCAAAAGGCTCAAAGAGGAAAATTCCTCCATAATTTGAAGATACTCATGTTCTAGCCCTGTGTCTAGCTTCCTGGCTATGCAGGTTGAGTTTCTTTAACCTTTGAGTTGTTTTAAGACATTAAGACCATTCACTCTTTTAGTTCTGTTTCCTCAGCTGCTTTAAGAATGGAAACTAGAAATGAGCATCACACTCAACAATAGAGTTGATAGCGCGAGCTGAGGAAGAGTCCCCTTTCCTTGTTCGTGATGCAGTACTTCCATTAAAGATGGCTGGAGTGGCAGAAAGGTTTTCTGTTTCAGTGTGACTTGTACTGAGCTTGTCCACACTGAATCTTTATTTTCCTTTCACAGGAGCTGCTCTATGGGAAATGTTTCAGTCTAGTCACATTATACGTGTTTTATTAATACATGCATACTTCATCTAGTCTTCAATAGCCATTTCCATCGGGTAACTTCTCCTAATGATGTTTATTAAAGTTCAGATAAAAACAACATCAAGGAAAAAAAAGAATTAACTGTATGTGATTCTACATAATGATCATATTCGAGAACAGAGTTAGAAATGAAATATGCAGGTGTTTTGATCTTTACTCCAAAGCTCAACAACTTCAGATGTGTGATTTGTTTAGAAGACAACACCGCTGTCATCTGCAACAAAAAATACAAAGCTATTGGATATTTATAGCATTATGTTATGTGCAAGATGATTACCATGGAAACAGAACTAAAATTATTCCAGTAATGCAACGTTGACTTTGTCAGCTCAAGGAAGCTCTTGTGGCCAATTGACTTAGAAACAAAGTGCCAGATTGTCTTCTAGTCCAGAATCATTTGTCAGGCTTCATAATTAAGATAAATGTAGCTCTCATTTGTGATAACTGGACACATAAGATTTAAATTTAACTTAAAATTTCCCATTATTTCAAAAACAGTCAATGATTTTGATCTACTGTTGCTATTAAAATACATGACATTAACTCCACCAGAGATCAGTGTGAACTACTAAGGAACTGGTTTTTTACAAAAGGGACAATTGAGGCCCTAAATCTGAGAACTGAGATAAGATTACTGAGTTGATGATGTCTTTTTAAAGTTGATCTGTAATTGACAAATAACACCGTGTAAGTTTGAGGTGCACTATTTTGATTGGATGCGTGTATATGTTGCAATATGATTACCAGCTCAGGGTTAGCGAGCACCTCTGTCGTGTCACATAATTATCATTTCTTTCTGTGATGAGAACATTTGAAATCTAGTCTCTATCTTACATTACTCACAAAAATTAACTCAAAAGGGATTAGAAGACTTAAACATAAGACCTGAAACCATAAAAACTGCTAGAAGAAAACACAGGGGAAAAGTTTCTGGACGTTGGTCTTGGCAGTGACTTCCTGACTGTGACACCAAACATACAAGGCACAAAAGCAGAAATCAACAAGTGGGACTGCATCACACTGCAAAGCTTCTGCACAGCGAAGAAAACCACTGACTACATGAAAAAGCAGCCTACAGAATGAGAGACAATATTTGCCAATGATATATCTGACAAAAGGGTGATATCCAAAATACATAAGGAACTCCTACAACTCAAGAACAAAAAATAAAAAATAAAAAAAATCGGGTTAAAAAATTGGCAGAGAAACTGAATAGACATGTTTCCAAAGAAGACATCCAGGTGGCCAACAGACACATGAAAAGATGCTCCATATCACTCATCATCGGGGAAATGCAAACAATCAAAACCACACGGAGATATTACCTTAAACCTGTTAGAATGGCCGTTATCAAAAACACAAGAGATAATGTGTTGGTGTGGATGTAGAGAAAAAGAACACTGTGTCTTGTTGGTGGGAATGTCAATTGGTTCAGTTACTATGGAAAACAATATGAAGATTCCTTGAAAAATTGAAAATAGAACTAAAGTACGTTCCAGCAGTCCGATGTCTAGTATATATCCAAAGGAAATGAAAACAGGGTTTTGAAAAGATATCTGTATTCCCATGTTTATTGCCACATTAATCTCAATAGCCAAGACACAGAAACAAAAAGTGCCAATGGATGAATGGATAAAGATTCATCCATTCATCTACGCAATGTAGTATTATTCAGCCATGGGAAAGAAGGAAATCCTGCCATCTCCAACAACTTGGATGGACTTTGAGGACATTATACAAATAAGATAAGTCAGAGAAAGACAAATTCTGTATGATATCACTTATATGTGGAATCTGAAAATGCCACACTGACAGAAACAGAGGGGAGAATGTAGTCCCCAGGGGCTGGGGTTTGGAGGAGTCTGGGAGAAGTTAGTCAAAGGGGGCAAACCTGCAGTTAGAAAATGAAGTTCTGATGAGGTAATGCACATCCCTGAGACCATAGTCCCCAGTATGTACTGCGTAGTGCAAAGTTGAAGATGCCTTTCAGGATGGTGTTTTTATTGAACTTCTCATTCCTGGTAATGATAGACACATAATTTGGGACTGTACTTAAGTAAATATCAGCGAGTATCTTGCGAAACGTGAAACAATGTGTCCATTTTCAGACCTTACAGTTGGAGTCCCAGGTTTGCAGGCAAAAGCTGCTCCAGCATTTTTAGCTGTGGGACCTGATGTGAGTGACTGAATTCATCCATCCTCAGTTTTTCCTTTCATAAAATATGAACTGTAGCAATCCCTAAAATATATAATTAAAGAAATTAGGAATAAATCAGATTATGGCTCCATGCTGCTTAGTAGAGTACTTGGCACCTTAATAATAATGACTGGCAGAAAATAAAGTCTGTAGTGAGACAAGATAATTCTTACATCCTTCCCCATCCACTCAGTAGCAGCTAACACTGCAGGACACGTCAGTCGCTGGTGGACAGTGGGAGTCATGGGGGTGGAGTTAAAGAAACAGATGGCAGAGCAGATCCCACAGTAGCAGCTGCAACTAGGGAAGCTCTGGGGATTAGGAAGCTGTGGTGCTTGACTGCGCCGTAGAGTCCGAGGCTAGCCCAAAGCAGAGGCCTTTGCCAGTAGCCACTTCAATACAATGATGGTGATTTATATTGAAACCTGAAGATATATTGCATTTTGGAGGACAATCTTGGAAGGATAGAGTGGGAAGTTCTTGCCTATCTCTTTTCTTCTCAGATTAAAAATTACTTCCCCAGAAGCCCGGGGATCTCTATTTACTTGGCATTTCCCTGTTATACATAACCGTCCAGTGTTTCGTTTCATTTTTATGAAACATAACTGTAAGAACAGCAGAAGCTACTCATCTAACTACTTCCCTCATCTTTTCCTGGGCCATATGCATTAATAAGTCAGTTTGATTATTAAATGCAGATGTTTCTAGCATGGGATAAGCTTCACTAAGCTGTTTCCCGAGTAATGATCACAAGGAAAGGGACCGGAGATTACATAGACATAGTTTGAAAATTTTGCTGTGATCATTTCTGGCGTAACGTATCATTCTTAATCCTAACAGCCACTAGGCCAGTCTGGTTGGCAAACCGCATGGCTGGCAGCCTGGTTGAAAGACTGTCTAGGGAATTTGGAACTAAATCGGGTTAACTTTTATGAAAACATTTTGTTCGTCTTGCATCCATCCCTTTTGGACCAAGGTCTATCTGCAAGTGGGGGAAGATGGGAGGGAAAATGAAATTATAACTACTGAAGTGAGACATACCGATTTTGTGACAATGGAGGGGGAGCAAAAATCCCCGTGTCTACAAAAAGAACACCTTAGACCCCAAGAGGTGGAGGAGAGAGTTGTGTTAACGATCTTTGTTTTTCAGAATGCCTTTCTCAGAAGGAGAATGCTCTGGTGCTGTTCTCCCAAACTGTTGCAAGAGTCTGGATTTTAAGTGACTGTTGATTCTGATAACAGTAGCCAGCAGATTTGTTAATTTACAAGTAGCCTTCACAGTTCAGGACTAACACTGTATAGCAGACATTCCATTTTCTATCTAATTAGCACAGAGATATTGGTGAAGTGTTAGAACTAAAGTAACCGATAGCAAAAGTTTTGTTTTCAAATGTGTGATATAGTTTTAGAAGAAAGTGTATTTTCTTTGAAGTTGACTTTACACTATTGAACATTTTGAATTTTAGATGAATATCTAAATATTTAAAGTGAATATCTTTGTTTACAGTACCCTCCCTAAAAGTAACAACACAAAGGCGATATTTGCCATTACATAGCTTTAATAAGATATACATTTCTAAATTGTCAAGACAGTAAGAGAATGGTAATTTTCTGTGATGTTACAGGTGTCAGGGCAACAAAGACAACCATCCAGAATCTGGGTTATAGGCAAATAAGTTTGGGTCAAGTTTAATGGGACAAGAAAACAGTTGTGAACATTTAGTACTTCTTTTTTTTTTTTTTAAGATTTAATTATTTATTTTAGAGAGAGAGAGAGTGTTTGTGAGTGGGGGGAGGGGCAGAGGGAGAGGGACAGGCAGACTCCCTGCTGAGCGCAGAGCCCAATGGGCTGGATCTTAGGACCCTGAGATCATGACCTGAGCCGAAATCAAGAATTGGCTGCTTAACCAACTAAGCTATCCAGGCGCCCTTTATTAGGGATCATAATATGTAGTACTTTCTTTGATTTGGCCAAGAAAATGTTAGGGTTAGACAGAAATAAATTGGGATGTGACCCGTACAACGTATCTAGTGGAGTGGAGACAGGTTCTTATTCTCCTTCCTCTTCTGTTTAGTTGTGAGATGCTTAGTTGTAAAAACGAACTGAGGTTAAGATAAAATCTTCTGACATATATTAGGCACTTGGTAGATGTTAGGTATTTTTGCTAAAGATAATACAAAGAATGTATATGAAGAGAAGTGAGCATATTTAGATATAGTAGTTTTGAGATACTTCTAAATAAACATCTTTGGTGGCATGTTCAACTATTCATAGGAAATAGTATTATTTAAAATGTAATATGTGAAATCATATAAAGCTTCAGAAAACAATTTTGGAATGAATGTATTAACTATATTATTCTTGTGATTCAAAATTATTTTCTTTTCAGCAAAGACTTTTTAAACAATCTTATATTTTTTTTACTTAATAATAACATAAAACTCAAAGCATCAACATGATCTACGTGTAAGAAAGGAACAAATATAGTGAAGTTCTGACCTCTAAGAATTGGCAATGCATTCACACACTTATATTTCTGTTTAGTTTTTTAGTGCCAAAATTTTTGTTTTGTTTTTGTTTTTTTAAAGTCTTGTTACCTTGATATTCAAGAACTGGAGAGTTGTAGATGCTTGGGGTGCCTGGGTGGCTCAGTCAGTTAAGCGTCTTCCTTCTGCTCGGGTCATGATCTCAGGGTCCTGGATCGAGTCTCGCATCAGGCTCCCTCCTCAGTGGAGTCTGTCTCTCCCTCTCCCTCTACCCCTCCCGCTGCTTGCGCTCCCTCTCAAATAAATAAATAAATATTTTTAAAAAAGAGTTTTAGATGCTTTAAATTCAAATTATGAGTATTCAGTAGCCAAATAATATTCCAAGTTACCACCTAACACCAGTCTTCAATATTTACTTAAGTTGTTAGTGAAAGCAATAGAAGTCTACATTGAGATGCAAGGAGTTTATTATAATTTTTCATCTTTTATTTCATCTCTATGATCAAACAGTTATAACCTTGTTTATGTGATGTTCCCCTCTACCAAGTCTCATTAATAGTCCCCACGATTCTCTGTAGCTCTTAGGGATGACCTCTCAGTAGGAGGATCAAGTGTGCAGTGGGATCTCGGTTTTCTTACTGAAGTTGAATGCACTTGCATGTTTCACTTTTTAGCTGAGACAGCTATTTGGCTGAGTCTCGCGACATATGATGTAAACAAGAAAAACAGCAACTACAATATCAACAAAACCTCAGGAAACAAAGATGTTTCACTTTTCCTCTGTTTTTTTATCTCATGTCACCAAAAATTGTACTGACCCTCTCAAAAGAGCATTCACAATATCCAGTAAGACACAATAGTAAAGCTATGCAACCACTACAACTTGAGAAAGGGATGAATTTTATTTGGTTAGATGTGATTTTTTAAATTCCTAAAGGGAATAATTGGCTTATTGTTAATAGTTTTAATGTCTAAATTTATTTGGTATATTAAAATAGATTTACCCACATTTGAATACTAGTAATTGTTCTAGCAATAACATACACAGACAAAAAGCCAATAAACAATTAAAAAACATTATCCATACATTATTTTAATATAAATTATCTGAATTAAAAATAGATAATCATACTTTATTTAACTGAATACAATTAACATACAATAATTGCTTTTTACAGTTTTCACGCTATGTAAAAACGTGCTCAGGTAGGAAACACACAAACAAGATTTTTATATTTTGGCGTATCATCAAGAATGAATCTAATTGTATAACAATACGTCCTTGTAAAATACATGATTTCTTTTACATTCATTGCAAGATTAATTACAGGTGAGTTCTGGGAAATAGAAAAATACTGACTCATTAGATTAATTCCCTCTTCCTACCCCTTAGTAATATAATGGGATAAGGGAAGCTGCTGTACAAAATATTTTTAAAGTGAAATTTCTCTCAATGTTTTCACACTTCAAATGGAATCATTTCCAAAGTTTATCACAGCAACAAAGCATTGGCAAATAAGATGTATGACTTCCCCTTCTGGGCAACATAGAATATTAGGGACTGAATTTACTGGGTTGCTGAAAACCTGTGCAAGGCCTATGAACTGAGGTTTCTCAAGACACTGTCTATCAGGTAACAAAAGACAGTGTTTCCTGAGACTGAGAGATATAAGTGGGGTGAGCTTTATCATTGCCCAGAGGCATCAGGAACAAATGAGGTAAGCCCTATGTCTGCCCCGCCACCAGAGTGTTTCCAGGCCCAGGCAACCAGAGGAGGGACCCAGGCAAATCCAGGTGAATTCCTTGAGAAATGGGAGCCAGGAGCCTGAGGGGAACAGGAAACCAGTGTTTGCACAGCTAAGTAACTGAGGGGAGAAAGCAGTACATAGACTTCCAGAGATCTTCAGAAACCCCCTCAAGTGTTTAGTTAAGTATTGGTGAACACGTTCATTAAATGAAACCACCCAAGGTAGGGGAAAGAACCGCCAAAAAGAAATAAAGGTATAAACCCCCAGAGATGCAGGACTTGGAATAGGGCCTGTTCCCAACAGTTAGTCTGAAAAACCTCTTGGTTAGAATGTAAAGAACGGTCTTGCCTTAGGAAAGGGGAGTGACTAGCCTTAGACAGAAAACGACTCCAGCCTTGTCTACAAGTCTTAGAAGAAGGCTCCAAAGGAAGACTAGTGTAACTATGTCTAAAAACAAAGACTGTGACTATCTTTCAAAAATATTCATCAATGAATAAGGTAAAATTCCCAGTGCCTGGCGTCCTATTAAAAATTACTAAGCTGCCAGGAAGGAGGAAAGAAAAACCATAAAAAGAGAAAATTAGTCGATCAAAACGGACACAGACCTGACACAGATGATAGAATTATCAATCACATTAAAACCCTTATTATTACTATATTCCAAGTACACATAGAACATTTATCAAGATAGATCATATTCTGTGCCCTAAAACAAGCTTCTATAAAATGAAAAAGATTTAAGGCCATAGAAAGTATCCTTCTATTAAACAGTAGAACTTAATTAGAAATCAGTAACAATAAGACCTCTGGCAGATCTCCCAAATTCAGAAATTAAATCACACAACCCCAAATAACCCATTGTTCACTGAAAAAATTCAAAGATTAAGTTAAAAACATATTAGAACTTAGTGAAAATGAAAACATGCATATCAAAATGTGTGTGATGCTGTTAAAGTGATTTTGGAGACAAATGTTAGTGCTTAATGTTAATTCTAGAAAAGAAGGGTCTCAAATCAATGATACTAGATTCCTCCTCTAAGGAGCTAGAAAAGGATGAGAAAATTGAGGCCCAGATAAATAGAAATAATGAAGATCAAAGTGGAAGTAGTTAAATATGACAGGAAAATAATAGAGAAATTTGGTGAAACTAAATGCTGAGTATTTGAGAAGAAACATAAAACTGATAAACCTCTGGGCCCTTTGATCGGGAGAACAGAGAAGACAAACTTAACCAATATCAGGACTGAGAAAGGTGACACCACTAGAAAATATACTTATATTAAAAGGGTAAGAGAATATTATGAAAAACATTATATCAATTCATTTTAAAAATTTTAATATAAAATTGATAAATTCCCTGAAAGACACTAATTACCAAACTCCTGTAAAAATAAATAGTGTTCACTTCAGCAGCACATATACTCAAATTGGAATAATACAGAGATAACATGGCCCCTCAGCAAGGATGATATGTAAATTCATGAAGTTTTCCATAAATAAAAGGCATTCGAATCCATAAGGAAGAAGTAAAACTTTCATTATTTGCAGATGACTTGATACTCTATGTAGAAAACCTGATAGACTTCACCAAAAAACTGCTAGAACTGATAAACTCATGCAGTAAAGTTGCAGGATACAAAATCAATGTACAGAAATCTGTTGCATTTCTATACACCAACAATGAAGCAGGAGAAAGAGAAATCAAGGAATCAATCCCATTTATGACTGCACCCAAAACAATAAGATACATAGGAATAAACCTAATCAAAGAGGTGAAAGATCTGTACTCTGAAAACTGTAAGACGAATGTCTTTCCATTTGTGGAAAGACATGCTAATGGATTGGAAGAAGAAATATTGTTAAAATGTCTACACTACCCAAAGCAATCTACACATTCAACATAATCCCCATCAAAATACCAATTTCAGTTTTCACAGAGTTAGAACAAACAATCCTAAAATTTGTATGGAACCACAAAAGAGCCTGAATAACTAAAGCAATCCTGAAAAAGAAAAGCAAATCTGGAGGCATCACATTCCACTCAAGTTATACTACAAAGCTGTAGTCATCAAGACAGTATGATACTGGAAAAAAAACCAGACATGTAGATCAATAGAACAGAATAAAAAACCCCAGAAATGAACCCACAATTATATGGTCAATTAATCTTTGACACAGCAGGAAAGAATATGCAATGGAAAAAAGATAATCTCTTCAACAAATGGTGTTGGGAAAACTGGATGGCCACAAGCAATATGATGAAACTGGACCACTTTCCTACAGCATCTGCAAAAATAAATTCAAAATGGGTTAAAGACCTAAATGTGACACAGGAAACCATAAAAATGCTAGAGGAGAACACAGGCAGTAACCTGACATCAGCTGTAATAACTTCTTTCTAGATATATTTCCTGAAGTAAGGGAAACAAAAGCAAAAATAAACTACTGGGACTTCATCAAAATGAAAAAGCTTCTGCACAGCAAAGGAAATAATCAACAAAACTAAAAGACTACCTATGGATGGGAGAAGATATTTGCAAATGATGTATGTGATAAAGGGATTGTATCCAAAATATATTAAAAAAACTTAAAAAACTCAATACCCACAAAATGAATAACCCAATTAAAAAATGGACAGAAGACATGAATAGACATTTTTCTGGATATACTTTGGAATTCTGACACCTGTCAGAATGGCTAAAATCAACAACCCAAGAAACAGCAGGTGTTGGTGAGGATGTGGAGAAGGGGACACTTGTGCACTGTTGGTGGGAATGCAAACTGGTGCAGCCACTCTGGAAAACAGTATGGAGTTTCCTCCAAAAGTTAAAAGTAGAATTATTTAAGATCCAGCAATTGTACTACTAAGTATTTACCCATAGAATACAAAAATACTGATTCAAAGGGATATATGCACTCTGATGTTTATAGCAGCATTATCAACAATAGCCAAGTTATGGAAATAGCCCAAGGGTCCATCAACTGATGAATGGTTAAGAAGATGTGGTATATACATATGGAATGGAATGGAATATTACTTAGCCATAAAAACTGCCAATCTTGCAATTGCAACAATGTGGATTGAGCTAGAGAGTATAATCCTAAGTGAAATACGTCACTCATATGTGCAATTTTAGAAACAAAACAAACTAGCAATGGGGGAAAAAAAGAGAAAGAAACACAAATCAAAAAATAGACTCTTAACTCTAGAGAACAAAGTGGTGGTTACCAGAGGGAAGATGGGTAGGAGGATGGGGGAAACAGGTGATGGGGATGGAGAAGTGCAATTGTGATGAGCACCAGGTGATGTATGGAAGTACTGAGTCACTACATTACAAACCTGAAACTAATATAACACTGTATGTTAACTAACTGGAAGTTAAATAAAAAGTTTAAAAAAAAGATAAAAAAGAAATATCCCATGAGAGTACAAATTATTACTGAGAGATTTAAATGTGGCTTAAAGAAATGGGGACCATAGTCACAGATAGGAGGATATTTGTTTTCCAAAAATTGGATAAATTAAATCCCATCAAAACACCATTGTGATTTTTATGGTAGAAATCTACAAACTGATTCTATAATTCCAATGGCAATTCAAAAGGCCTAGATGATCAAAACAGTTTAGATAAGAAGAACAAAATCAGAGGACTAACAACATCATGAAAGTGTGGAACTAACATACAACAAATAAATCAATGGAACATAGTAGAGAATTCAGAAATAGACTCAGATATATATGGCCAATTTCTCTTTGACAAAGGTTGAAAAGCAACTCAAGGTAGAAAGAATTTTTCTTTTACTAAATGGTCCTGGAAAAATTGGTTATGGGGAGAATGGTTATAAAAAAATCCATAAACAAAAAAATAACCTTAATGCATCTCTCATACTTCACATTAAAAATAAGCTAAACTAGGGGCACCTGGGTGACAGTTAAGCATCTGTCTTTGGCTCAGGTCATGATCCCAAGGTCCTGGAATCAAGTCCTGCATTGGGCTCCTGCTCAGCAAAGAGTCTGATTGGGTTTCTCTCTCCCTCTGCCCTCTGTGCCCATCTCCGCCCCCCAAATAAATAAATAAATCTTAAAAAAAAAAGTACCCTCCCAAGTAGAAGGAAGCATAGAATCAATTGCACACAACCATTTCTTGTAATATTTTTCCCTCTTGAATTAAACCAGAACCACTTTCTCTGTACCAGATATATACTTGTCACCTCCATGTTCATATTTTCCAGTAAGTGTCAGAGTCCTTAGCATATATAACTTTTGTCGTTTTTTTAAAAGGTTTTATTCATTCATTTATTTGACAGAGAGAGAGCGCACAAGCAGGGGGAGGGGCAGGGGAGAGGGAGAAGCAGGCTTCCTGCTGAGCAGGGAGCCCAATGTGGGACTCGATTCCAGGACCCTGGGATCATGACCTGAGCCAAAGGCAGACGCTTAACCACCTGAGCCACCCAGGCGCCCCAACTTTTTTTCATTTTTGTTCTTCCTCTTGAGAAATAGGCAATTTAATAATACACGTTGAGGAGTAATCCTGCTTGTTTTTATAAGGGAAGGATTCTCAGTATCAGTGGCCAAAAAATTCACTTCTGATACATCGGTCTGATATTTCAAAGAGAGGTTTCCTCTGGTTAATCCCCTCAGAAACAGACTGTGGGGTTTTTACCCTTCCTGGGCACCAATGCTGTTAGGGAATTGGGTGACATTAAAGTCTATACTAGAAACTCCTTTTCCATTAAACCAGGGTTTCTCAAACTCTTTCTGAAAGCATCAGATAGTAATTATTTGCAGTCACAACTACTGAGCTCTGCTGCTGCAGGGCTAAGGCAGCCAGAATGTATACAGACAAGAGTATGGCTGTGTTCCCATGGAGCGTTTCTCAAACAGGTGGATGGCCGGACTTGGCATGCGGGCCCTGGTTTGCTGACTGTCGTAAACCATGAAGAACTCAAGAAACAGTAATCCTTGACGTTGTAAACTCGTAGAGTGTCTACTGTTGGTCAGGATGGTGACAGCACAGGGAATATCTACATGACCCATACCCTCCTGAGCCCTTTGAGGAGAGAGCGAAATGTGCTGGTCCATACATTCGTAACAATAACTTTATGGACTAATGCCTTTATCTTACAGATGAGGAAACTGACCCTCAGAAAACTATGGTAACTTCCCAAAATCACTGTGATAATAATCAATAGAGGAAAAAAAATTAAAAAACAGCATTTTTCTGTCTCTTAAGAACCCAGTTCCGAATAAAACCATTAATGCAACTTAATTTTAAAGGCCTTGTAACGTCTTTGGTTCTGGAACACTTTGGCTACTTCGTCCATATTAATCCTGCCATGTAATGGAATGTGAGGTTGAACTGAATCCAACCTGATTAATATAAATCATGACTGGACACAGTAAGCCAAAAGTGATCTCATTCTCAATAGACTGTGAGGGGGTTAGCTACAGTTTTCAGAATAGTTTCACGTTTGCTTCTTTCTATCCCTTCAGCGATGGAACAGGATTAAAAGTTTGATCATTAATAATCGTATGTTTGGTACTACCTTGCACAGGTTACCTGACTCAGTGGAGTAACAGGAAGGAAACTGACTAAGCATTACATCAGGGCTCGTGATTGCTTCCAGTGTGCTCGGACAGATCACGCGCCACAGCGTCAGCAGCACCTGAAATAGGGGCGCAACGCCTTAGGGATTCTGAAATCAAGGGGATCCAGTGTATGAGAAGAGAGACAGGCAAGGAGGGGCATGTAAGATAATCAAATATGACTTTATAAAGAGAGCAGTTTTCTGTGACCACACAGAAGCTGAGAGTGGGGAATCCAGGCGACCAGTGGGGTGACATCGAAATAGCAGCAGTGAGTGGTGAAGGATGTCAGTGAAAGCAGCATTGCTTGGATCTGGAAACCATTACAGATTTCTTTCTCGAGCAGAGCAGGTGTTCGGCGTGGGCAGTGCCTAAACTCAGATGTAAGTTTAGAGCAACGATCTTCTATTTGCTGATGTAATAGGTGGTCTGATTGTTGGAGCAGGAGTGAAAGAATAAAGCCACAAGTAGAACTGGTAGCCTGCTTTCTTATGGAAAGACCTTCCAAGTGGAAGGGATGCCATGTGTATTGTTCAAAATGTTATTCCGGGCTTCCGGCACAGTGCCTGACACACAGTAATAATTTACATTTTTGATGAATGAATCAAAGGATGGATAGAAGGTTAGTTAGCTGGTTGGATAAAGTGAGTGAAGCTGAAAGAATTCCCGTAAACAAAAGGACTGGGAGGGAGCTAGATATCCTTCAGTTCAATTGCTTCATTTTACAAATAGAGAATCCGTGTCTTGGAATGATCAGGATTCGAGCCCAAGCTCATAGGTGAAATAGTAACATCATCTTATAAGCATCTCTGTGGTATATAAGCTAGTGAGATACAATGTCACTAAGTTTGAGAAAGATCCATTTTAGTTACAGTAAGTGTTCTATAATTTAATTGCCATTTAAGAATGGGTAGCCACTGGTGATTATTATCAATTATGATAAAAAAATTTCAACTTAACTACTTTAAGTTTGTGCAATTATACTCACCTCTGTTATAATATCTGTGTAGGGTTTGTTTTTTTTTTAACTTGGTTCATTGTCAAAGAACCTGACCACGCCTCTATAACCTGACATTTAAATTATACATTTTTGGGGGCTCCTGGGTGGCTCAGTCTACTAAGAGTCTGTCTTCCCTCAGGTCATGATCACCAGGTCATGGAATTGAGCCCTGAGTGAGGCTCCTTGCTTAGTGGGAAATTGGCTTCTCTCTCTCTCTCTCTCTCTTTCTCTCTCCCCCCCCCCGCCCCTCCCCATGGCCCTCTCGTGCTCTCTCTCACTCTCTCTGTCTCAGATAAATAAAAATCTTTTTTTTTAAAAAAAGGAAAGTGAACATTTCTTTAAAAACTTCAATAAAACCTTTTATGAAATAAATTACATAAAATGATCTTAAGTGAAATCAAAATCATCCATTTGTATAAGAATTCACCCAGGCACGATGCTTTTTTAGCAACTCAGTGAAAGCTTTCCAGGAATGGAAATAGTCTTCCATTTACATTACACAAAAGCATGTATGTAAACTGCATTCCTATATAGACTTCAGCATTCGGCACAGGAGAGAAATAGAGAAAATGTGATTTCAACATAAAAAGTTTTATGCCTTAATTTTAAAAAATGGCATTTAAAAAGCCTATTCAATTTTCATAGTTTAAAAGCTTTTGATGTTAATTTCTTGGATAATTATTACTTTAATGCATAATTGAATCGAATTTAGGACTGAGTTCCTTAACTTATAGTTCTTTATTGACCAATGGATCATAAATTATGTGGCTCTTTTTTATCCATCTGGTTTCCTTGCCACAGTGTAACTCCTGACACTTGCAGGGTCCTGAAGACAGTGTGATTTGGGAGAAGTGGCCATCTGCTCCATGCTTTCCCCACCGTGATCATCACAATCACATATCCAGTCCCTGCCCCTCTGGGGGAGAAAACTGTCTTAGAATAAACTATTCTCTGCTTCTGAAAGATTTCCTGGATGGATGGATGGATGATAGGTTAGAAATTGCCCTTTGCAAACTTGTAAGTGTCCCTTGGCAAGCAGAGAACTTTGGTGACATTTAAAGATGGTCCTCCTAATGAGCATATGTCTTAGTGTTTGAGATCTAATCCATTAACTGTGAGCCCTGGGCTAATTGCTCTTATGTAATTATGGAGTAATTCAATATGGCGGTTATGAGCTGAATATCTTGAAGGCCCAAGATCTCAGAATGTGACCTTATTTGGAAATAGGGTTTACAGAGGTAATCAAGGGAAAATGAGATCACTAGAGTGGGCCCTAACCCAAGAGGGCCCCTTATAGAAAGGGGCCTTTGGATACAGAGATAGGCATGCAGAGAAGGAAGATGGTGTGAAGGGACAGAGAGAGAAGACCATGTGAAAACGAAGGCAGAGACTGAGACAAGGTGTCACCAGGCCAAGGAGAACTGGCTGTTTCTTGCAGACCACCAGTTGCTGGAGCAGGGTGCAGAACAGTCTACCTCAGGGCCCTCGGAAGGAACTGACACTGCCCACAACTGAGACTCCAACTGCTAACATCTGGAACCGTGAGATAATAAGTAAGTCTTGCTAAGGGGCACCTGGATGGCTCCATCAGTTAAGCATCTGACTCTTGGTTTCAGCTCAGGTCATGATCTCAGGGTCAGGAGATCCAGCCCATTGGGCTCCATGCTCAGCAGGGAGTCTGCTGGAGATTCTCCCTCTTCTTCAGCCCCTCTCTCCTCTCTCTCTAAAATAAATAAATAAATAGATCTTAAAAAAAATAAAGATTCTCCCTCTCTAATATATATATATATATATTAATAATACTAACTCTTTTTTAAACAGTCTGGTTTGTGATATTTTGTTTGCAGCCCTAGGAAAGTAACAGACTGGCCAAGAAGTTTAAAAAAATAACATGGCAGTTATCCAGGAGATAAGAGCCAAAGACAGCTTAAAAATCTAGAAAGTTAAGGCAGCAATTCCTCATAATTCATAATTGGAAATTTTATTTGTTTTGATTTCTGTGTTTTCTCCATTAGTGTTATGTTATTGAATACTTTAAAAAAATTAGTATACAATGCATAATGTATATTGCGTTTAGTACTTAGGGTTCCACACATTTAGAATAAAATTATAAGAACATGGATGAACATACTGATACCTACTTTGGGATTGTATTTAACTTTGAAGAAGATAGAAAGAACAAGCCATTGGATAGCATGACGAATTCAGCAACTTTTATCACATTTTGCTGCTTTGAAAAACCGAAATAAGATACGGGACATTTTTAACATTTGTTACATCTGCGTAACAGTTCCCTTGGTGTTTGTTATAACATTCTCTGTACTTTTATTATCTTTTTTACTGTGATCAAAAACACATCACCTAAAATTTACTATTTTCATGCTTTTTCAACTGTAGGGTACATTAGTGTTAACTACGTACACATGCTGTGTAACAAATCTAGAATATTTTTGTTACAAAACAGAAACTCTGTATCTATGGAACTGAAACTCTGCTTTCTACTCTTGTATATTTTTGTATATTTTATAATTTGAAAAGAACCACATATTTAATATGCCAAATTTTTTACTTTTAGAAGGCGAAGTTATGTTTCTCATTAATTGTGTATATGCAGGGGGCCCGAGAGAATCCCAGTTGAGAAACTGTTGGTTGAGACGGTTCGCTCATCCATGGCTATGACTTCCCACACTGTTAGGGTAATGACTAGGTCTGTCTAGTCTGTCGTGGACTCCAGGATGAACATAAGCGTACACCATGGAATTTGCCTGACACCGCAGTCTATATTCTCTCCTACCCCTGGAGTATCCCAGAGCTACACTGAATGCAAATAAGACCTTTACTCCTCCTTGACATTTTGCTCAAAGGGAAACAATTAGGGGACCAATTCAATTTGTAGCTAATACGGTGTCCAAGATTTCCCCTCTCAAGATAAAGATATTATCTATCTGTCTAAAGGAGGGCTCACATCTGCAGCATTCCTCAGGGGTTTGTTCACTGACAGGCTTAGGCAACTCATTTAGGAAATACAGCTTGTTTCTCAAATGCCCCAGATCAAAATTCTACATAGTCGTTGTCCAAAGACTTACTACTTAACATAGCAGGTGCTTCTGGTGATTCCTAAAAGCAGAAGTTCTTGCACAAACAATTTAAGGAAAAGGAATGTGAGCCTGTTTCCTAGGCATTCAGGTAAAGGAGATTCATCTCCTGCACTGTCAGATCAAATGGTTCAAGCTTCGCTTTAACGCCTCTGTTGCTGCCCCTCCTCTCTAAGACGAATACAGTAATAGTCTATTTTACAGGAGGTCACCTTCTGAAATTATTGATTTTTCTAAAAGGAATCTAGGAAGACGTTATGATGTAAATACACACTGTATTCTCTCGCATGATGTTTACTCTGAATGATTCTGAAGATCATATTCAATTTTGCAATGATACCAAAAAAGTTGTTGTGTTCATTATTGAAAAAAAATACGTTTTGATGTAATATGAGAAAAGGAAACTCCAAACTTTTATTTTCGTAAAGTGAAAGTAACATTTATAGGTACTTAAAAAGTAGAAAAATCCAATATTTTCCAAGAAAGTAAATGGTGTTTTGAATTTTTGAGAGAGAAATATGAAGACTTACAGAAGTGCCACCTGGAACTTCACAGCAGATATTTGCTAAAGGGATAGGTTTTAGTTCTTTGGATCTTTAAATTAATTTCCTCCCTTCTCATTTTAACTTTAAATAATAGTTAAAAAGATTTTTGTATAACTAACAGAATATTTTAATTTAAATCTTGCAAGTATTCAAATCGCTGCTTTATAAGTCTGGTGTTACAAAAATGGCTCATTTTAAAATATATCATTTTTCTTCAGGAAATAGCAATGCTAAAACTAAAATTGATTGGTACTTGGCATATTGAGGTTTACAATAGCCCATAAGCCTTATGATGGGATATTCCATTTACAGTTCTACCAGTGGGGACTCTGAGGTGACCCAGGTACCTTAGCTAGTCAGTGGTTGAGATGAGTTGGCTGCCAACTTTCCTGAGGTTGGTTTTTAATGCTAAACAACACCCCAAGTTAGAAGGAAGTATACCGAAGGGACTACATTTAAAAGTGAAATAGTACTTACCTATTTTTTCATACTTTCTAGTTGTTTTAATATTCAAATCCCCTTTTCTGTTTAGTTTCTTAATGATGGGAACACCTAAGAAGTTGTACTTCAGTTGAAATTTGGGGGTGTCTGTGTGGGTCAGTCAGTTAAGCAGCTGCCTTCGGCACAGGTCAAGATCTCAGGGCCCTGTGATCGAACCCCATGGCAGGCTCCCTGCTCTGCAGGGAGTCTGCTTCTCCCTCTGTTGCTACCCCTGCTTGTGCTCTCTCTCTCTCTCTCTCTCTCTCTCTGCCAAATAAAGAAACAAAATCTTAAAAAAATTTTTTTTGAAGAGATTACCTCATTTGATGTTCCTGTCGAAGACTGGCTCTATTATGATAACAATTGTATATTCTCTCACTATAAATGGAATGAAGAATGTATTATATTGTGTGTTTCCAAATTTTTTCAACTCTGTCTTAATGCACAGTCTATATGGTTTGTATGCCTAAATTGCCCTGTGATATCGTGGCCACACGGGAAAGCTTTCACAACTTTGGACTCTCTTGATTTCTCTGTCTCTGTCTCTGTGTCTGTATCTCTCTCTGTCTGAGGACGAGCTTGCTAAACTTTTCTGCAATAAAAATCTCAAGTTTGTCTTCCATCACTGTTTATTTCAAAACCAGCTGGAACACATGGTTGTTCTATAAAGTCATACTTTATTTTTTTATTTAGTAAAGAATCGAAGAAAGCTATAGAAAGAGACTCCTTTAATTTAGAATAGAATGGTACTTCTTACACAGAATGCCAAAATACTATATGAAGATCAGTTAAATTACATTTTTGAAAAGCAGGATGGGGAATGAATGATGGGCTCATCAAAAATAGTTAATTTCCCCTCTACCATTTCAAGTGCGTTTTTAGCAGGAAAGAAAATGTTAGTTACTGCGCTGGAGTTTCTCTGCCCTTCTTGCTGCAAAAGTATATATTGGTTGATCATTAAATAAGAAAATTGAAGGAGTCCCTGTCAGAAAAGTCTGTGCAGAGAACCAGTAATATGAGTAAGTCAGTGCTACAACCTGCAGTTGTTTCTAGCCACTCAGGACTGAAGGCTAGTATATTCTGCATCATTTCCATCTTCCATTGGATTATCTGGCCTTGTACAAAATCCAGCGGTGCCTCCAAGGAATAGCAGGTGATCTTAACAAATAAACATTGACTTATTTCTCCAACTACTGAAAAGGCAACTTTGGGACTATCATGTACTAGAAAATGTGCTTACTCTGCAGAAAATGGTAAGTAAGGTAGGATCCCTCGATGTTCCAGCTCACACTGAGTGGGTCACAGACAGTGATCATGGTAATACGTGCTATGGGTATAAAGCAAATGATTTACAATATTGTATTTGTCTCCTATTGCTGCTGTGACACATCGACCGTAAACTTAGTAGCATAAATCCTTCTACAGTTGTGGAGGTCAGGATTATAACCTGGGGCTGCAAGTCCTCTGGAGGCTTCCATAGAAACTCTGTCTCCTCGCCTTTTCTTGTTCCTCGTATCACTCCGGCTGTTCGCTCCCTCGGTCACAGATTCAGCTGCCCACTTCTTTCGACTGCGTTCCACTTGTAAGTTCCCTGTGATTGCATTGAGTCCGCTCAGATAACCTGGCACATGGACATCTGTCGGACTGTGATCCAGCCCACAACAAATGGGCTCTGAAATACAGGCTAACATCCAGCCTCACAGGGAGGGGAGCACAGGGAAAGCACCCGTTGAACCAGGCCTTTAGGAGACAGGTGAGTCACCGATACGGCTGATAGTGGGGAACAGCAGGCCTGACAGAACGTGCTCATAACCGCAGGTATCCGGGTACACAGGGGTTACTTGGGAAGATTCTGGTTCGTTCACTCACTGTATCTGGACTGCATTAGAGCACTTGCTGCTGCCAAGAAGGGAACAGTGGGAAGGGGCAGGACTTACCCCTGAGCTTCCTGAAGAAACAGCAACCACACACCACGGGTCCCTGCCACTAGGATGAGATGGGCAAATGTCTATGAAGTGGCAAACCCATTTCTACCCCAACCACCTCCTCCAGCCGTAGACTCATTTTTTTTTTTTAAGATTTTATTTATTTATTTGACAGAGAGAGAGACAGCCAGCGGGAGAGGGAACACAAGCAGGGGGAGTGGGAGAGGAAGAAGAAGCCTCCCAGCGGAGGAGCCCGATGTGGGGCTCGATCCCAGAATGCAGGGATCACGCCTGAGCCACAGGCAGATGCTTAACGGCTGAGCCACGCAGGCGCCTCTCCAGCCGTAGACTAAACATCTCCAGTTAGCTGTGCATTGTACGATCCTGACACTGTAGAGTCAACTCCTGTTCCCTTTACTCTCACCCCATCTTTTTCCTACTGTGGTCCTTGCTCCCCTAAACCCACAGTCACCATCTCAAATTTACTGTGTGCAAAGCCGGGAAGTGTTGCCTCTGTGAATCCCATTGATTCGGTTTATTCCCGATGGCTGTGGATCTAATCGAGCTCCAATGAGTGAAGGCAGCCTGTTCCAAAGCGTTGCCCGCAGGAATCGGGCTTCCCGCTTACGTTGGACTTCATCCTTTTCGGTTTCTGGAAACGCTATGCTTAATTTATTAAATAACCTTAATCTTCAAATTTTATATTCTCAGCTACAGCATTAGCATTCGGAAGAAGAGGCAGGTTTGGGGCCTAGTGGATACATCACACCCTGGACATCCTCCAGGTCACTCCTAAATCATCAGATAGGCCCTCTCTCCAGAGTCAGTGGCTTCTAATCAACACCCAAATGATAGGGGCTACATTTATGTCGCTGACCCAGCAGCTTAGAGCAGGGTGGGGAGGGGAGGTGAACAAAATACTGCATAGCGGATTTTGAAAGTGAAACCCATGAATTAAATGAAAATACGGAAGTGAGCAAGGAGCAGTGGGGGTAAAGGGCTGGTGTTTAGGCTTACCTCATTCCTCAGCCAGCACTCCGGCCAACCCTCTCAGTAGGTTGGATGCCAGAAGCTCACAGCATTTCACACCTCTTATTATAAACACTGAGAAATCATTCGGGATAGAAAATAACTTTGATGATGCTGGGTAGTGTTGCTTATAATGTGCAAGTTTAAATAGCATGTTAGTCTTGGGGCGCCTGGGTGGCACAGCGGTTAAGCGTCTGCCTTCGGCTCAGGGCGTGATCCCGGCGTTCTGGGATCGAGCCCCACATCAGGCTCCTCCACTATGAGCCTGCTTCTTCCTCTCCCACTCCCCCTGCTTGTGTTCCCTCTCTCGCTGGCTGTCTCTCTCTCTCTGTCAAATAAATAAATAAAATCTTTAAAAAATAAATAAATAACATGTTAGTCTTAACAATCAGTTACAAGACCTGAGATGCATTGATTGGGAGCTGTTCTTGCCATATTTCTCACATGCAGACCCACAGTCTGCGTTCCAGTCTCATGAAGGCTCATGGAAAATTGCTGGTCACATTTTATACCAGAGTGATTAGCTGCAGAAGACCAAAGCTTCGTGGTATATCCTCTTTGCACTGGTGCAGTTTCTGTGACCTTTTCATTTGGAAGGAGAATTGTTTAAATACAATTTGGGGTTTATTGTTTATTGAACTGTGGAAAATTACTGAGGAACAAAATAATTGGATGGTTTGCCTTCAGTATAAGAACAAAGGTACTATAAATATCATCTATAGTGATTTTTTGGGTAGTAAATTCCAACTAACCTGGAAGAACTAATTACTTGAGCAAAATTTTCTGTATTTGTCTTTTGTTTTATAAAACTAGGCTTCACTTTTGCTATGTGGAGTTTATAAACTTCATATATAATAGCCATTCACTGAATGTAAGAGGTGAAAAGTGTGAATAAACCCAATAAGTATATGAATTCAATATATTAGCACAAGAACAATGAGAAGATTAAAAATAAATTAAAAATATTATAGTTTATATATATAGCTTATATATAGTTTATATATTATAGTTTATTCTACTGTAAGCTCTCAATGAAAGTAGGTTGAGTATCTAAAAATAACAACTATGATAATGCAAGATCGGATTAAAACAAAAATGTTCTCAGTTCATCTGTTTGACAACACTGATTTTTTTGTCTTTATTTTCTGCCAGTTTTAATGTGAAATAACTGATACACATCGCTGCATACGTTTAGGGAGCACAGCGCGATGGTTTGATTTACATCTGCTGTGAGATCATTGCCATGATAGGTGCAGCTAACATCCATCTTCTCATGTAGGTACGAGAACATGAAAAGAGAGAAGAAAAGAATAAAGGGGGAGAAATCTCCTTGTGATAACTCTTAGGATTTATTCTCTTAAGAACCTTCCTAGGTGTCATACAGCAGGGTTACCGGCATCCCCAGGACATACTGTCCTACAACGGGGAGTCTGTGCCTTTGGACCACCTTCTTCCATATCTCCCTCCTTCCACCCATGAATTTTTAAAAGTAGATTTGGAAAAGAGCATCTGAACTGGTGAAATAACATATACCACTACCTTATGCTATTTAAAGTTTGAAGAATGTCAGGGAAATAAGAAAACCAGCAAATCTTATTTATTGAGTACAAGAATTTAGGACAGTTTCTCCACCAGCAAAATGATGATTTATCCAATAAATACAATTCTGCGATTCAATTTGGATTTATATACTTATGCAGTTAATGATAGATAATAAGCCAGGGTATGATTTATTGTTTTATAAATTTTTAATGATGTAAAGAAATGAGTACTTTGGAGGTCTTTATTAAGGAGTTACTAAAGAGCCTGTGAGAATTGCATCAGTTTAACCATCTACTACATGAACACGGCATCTAGCTATTTCTTCTCTAATACATACAAAAACATAGGCTTTCCTCATTGCACTACTGGGTATTTACCCCAAAGATACAGACGTAGTGAAGAGAAGGGCCATATGCACCCCAATGTTCATAGCAGCAATGTCCACAATAGCTAAATCGTGGAAGGAGCCGAGATGCCCTGCAACAGATGACTGGATTAAGAAGTTGTGGTCCATATATACAATGGAATATTACTCAGCTATCAGAAAGAATGAGTTCTCAACATTTGCTACAACATGGACGGCACTGGAGGAGATAATGCTTAGTGAAATAAGTCAAACAGAGAAAGACAACTATCATATGATTTCTCTCATCTATGGAACATAAGAACTAGAATGATCAGTAGGGGAAGAAAGGGATAAAGAAAGGGGGGGTAATCAGAAGGGGGAATGAAACATGAGAGACTATGGACTATGAGAAACAAACTGAGGGCTACAGAGGGGAGGGGGGTGGGGGAATGGGATAGACCGGTGATGGGTAGTAAGGAGGGCACATATTGCATGGTGCACTGGGTGTTATACACAACTAATGAATCATCGAGCCTTACATCGAAAACCGGGGATGTACTGTATGGTGACTAACATAATATAATAAAAAATCATTATTAAAAAAAAAAAAAACATAGGCTTTCCTGAATTTCTGGAATAATGGCACATATGTAAATTTTCTAGACGAGAAAATGTTACCCTTTTTTTTGTGCCAGAAAGTTATTTCAGCTTGTCATAGGAATCATCCAAAACAATTATTGCTTTTTTTCCCCAAAACAATTATTGCTTTTTCAGAAGGGTACAATGGCAATGACTTGTCATATTTATTGTTATTTTTATGATTCATTGCCATAAACATACATAATTTGTAGCACTCTGTTGTACCAGTAATAAAATAAGTGATACCTTTGAGAGTAATGTAATGCTGATTCATGCTATGCTAAAAAACTCAAATCACATAGGGATTCTTACCAAAGTTAGGTTGAATTTTAGTCTCTTCTTTTGCTTTAAGAACTCGCTTTTTAATTCTTCAACTCCCCTGCCATTTCAGTGAGCTTTCATTCTTAAATTTAGTGAAATATGGAAAGCCAAATATCGAAGTTTATTAGCACCGCATGTAAAATAAAAGTAAATCAGTACCCTATGAGGTCTATATATATTTTACTTGTAAAAATATTTTTTTCATTTGCATTTTTACAGTGGCTGTTGTCAGATTTGTTTTATTGGGGCAAAAGTCTTTTCAGCAAAATAATTTCCCATGTTTTAATGGAGTTACAAACATATACTATTCACTTACATGTAGATATTTCAATACTACCAATTTTTCTGATCATCTCATATTTATTATCAATTTTTCCTGTAATACATACTGCATAGCCATATATGCATGACATCTAACCTGTTATATTCATTTGCCAGTGTTATGATTATATACTTACATGACAGGAGAGTCACTGAATTTATCTTGTAAAGGTAAGGGGTGTTACCAGTATTTCACGATTGATAAATAGGAGAATTTCTAAGTCAACTTTATTATGTTAAATAGTATACTGGGGTAAAGAATTGTATTGATAAGTATTTAGTAAATATCAGCATATGCCAGCATTGCATTCTTTTATTAATGTTCTTACAAAGTATTTTAAATATCCTTTTCACCAATGGCAGCACATAACACATGAAATAGGGGGACATTCATCTACTTTTAGCAAACATGTACAGCAATTTTTAAAGGAAATCTCATAAAAACAAGGTACTGGAAACATTTACTTGATCACAGATGATTCGAAATCTGAGTTTCGTAATAAATGTGATATAAAGCAATAGAAAACAACGTGTCTTAGGAAAATGGCTTTACAAATGGACTCATGGTTCAGGAAGAAGAGCAGGTGTGCCTCCTGCTTTAAAAGTCTGGAAAACCGGAAACACTATTAAGTCACACTTGAGACATCTGGTGCCTACCGACATTTCTCAGCCCGTGATGGGGAGCCGATGGGTAGCCTGGCCCTCGAGCCCCTCCAACAGTGAGCAGCACCCGGGCTGGCGCAGGATGGGCCGATCTCAGGTGCACCAGCCACTGGGCCTGCTCCACGTGCGTGGAGCGGAGACTCCTCAGGAAGGCGCACAGGGAGTGGTCGGCCCTCTGGAAGGTCGTAGGGCTTTAGGCGTGTTGAGGACTAAGTGTAGGCCCCCTGGGGGACACTGGGAAGACGGGCACAGACAACAGCAACGTCTGGCCGAAGCAGCCCCCAAACAACACTTCCGGGAGGAAGCTTCCTCTAGTCTCGTGGGATCTTGGAATCCCACGTGGATCACGTGGGCCAAAGGGGGTGCTGGGACAGGAGACACAGCCGGGGCTGTGAGTGGGAAGGTCGTGTCCCACGTGGGCCAGCGAGGAGCCGGGCTCAGCTGCCTGCCCCGCACACCTGCCTGCCTGCTCAGCCGCGAGCTCCTACAACCGGCTCTCGTGCTCTGCGCCCCAGGGCAGAGCGGAGGGGCCAGCTGCGCGGAAGGGGGAGCGTCAACAGGCTGAGGGCCCCGGGGACGTGTGTGGACTTCCCCTGAGCACTGGGGCCCCCGTCCCGGGCATCCAAGTGCAAGGCTTGCTCTCCCAATGTGGCGTCCCTTCACACCTGTGTTGGGGTCTGCAGCATGTCCCTGTGATCACGGCTGCACGTTCCTGAGCTGGCCCCCTGATGGCAGCCTCAGGCCATGCTCTCTGACCCAGCCGCCTTGCTGGCGCCCTGAGATGGAGAGCAGGACCCGTAGCCTACGAGACTGCATTGGGAAGCGTTTGAGCGCCGTGGGGGATCCTTGGAGCTTGGCAGAGGTAAGTGCAGATAGGGGGTTTCCGGGAAGGCCAGCAGGGCACATGCACTGCCCGCAGGGTTGCCACGCGGCTTTCGGTGAGTGCCGTGGGCCGGGCGGGGATGACCTGCCATATGCGGAGCGTCTAGGAGGAAGCAGATGACAATCGGGAGTGGCAAATAGGGAGCGAAGGAGAGATCATGGAAATTAGCGCATTGTGGGATCCCAGCCCACGGCCTGGAAACGGATTTCGAGGCTGCAGTGCACAAAATGAGAACCAGAAAGGAGCCTGCAGTCTTGGCGAGTCAGAGAAGCAGCGTTGGGAGTCCAGAAGCCCAGGCTTCAGGCATTTGTGACACAGTAGAAAAGGGGAGGAAGGTGCACAGAGAGCTCTGGTGATTTGCAGATGTAGGGTTTCCCTAAGTCCATACTTGAGTCCTGATCTATGCAGATGTCTTGGTGAAGTACCAATGTGAGGCCACAGCAAAGAAAGGAATAGAACAGTCTCTCTAAATCACACTGCTTATAGTGTAAAGATGTGTTAACATGTGGAGTAACTACAGTGGAATGGATTGTGTCCTTCAGAAAGTTCTGCTGAAGCCCTAACCTCCAATACCTGTGAATGTAACCTTATTTGGATATAGGGTCTTTGCAAATATAGAACACCAGACGAGGTCGTGCTGGAGCACAGTGGTTTCTTAATTCAGTGTGACTGGTGTCCTTCTAAGAAGAGAAGATGGATAGACACGAACATACAGAGGGAGGGGAAAATGTCAGGTGAGGACAGAGACACCCTGAGAGGAAAAAACCATGTGACAATGGAGGGAGAAATTGGGGTTGAGTAGCTGCAAGCCAAGGAATGGTAAGGACTGCCAGCAATCCTCTAAAGCTAGGAGAGAGACCGCTGTCCTTATGACACCTGAACTTTCACTTCCATCTCCCACAACAGTGATAGAATCCATTTCTGTTGTTTTACGCCACTCAGTATGTGGTAGTTTTTATGGCAGCCCTAGGAGAGTAATACAGACTGGTAGGAGCCTTCGAAAATTAGGCTAATTCAAAATATTATAAAGGGCAAGAAGGAAATGCACTATTATGCTTCTTACACTCTGTATAAGGTGGTATAATATCATCTGAAGATCTACCGTGACGGGAATGATCACAGTAGACAAACACAGAAAACACAGAGGTACAGCTAACAAGCCAGCAATGGAGATAAAAGGGAATCATAAAAATTCAGTGATTCAAAAGAGGCATGGTTACATTTAAACAAAATTCTGGAAAATCTAGGCTAATCTATAATGATGAAAGGTAGATCAGTGCCTTCCTGGGGTTAGAGTAGTGAGGCCAGAAGAGACCAGAGGTTGGACCACAAAAGGGAGCAAGGAAAACCGGGGGGTGCTGGGTATGTTTAGTTCATTGATTGTGGCAGTGGCTTCATGGGTATTTATGTGTGTTAAAAGTGATCAAATTGTTCACTTTCAATAAATGTGATTTATGGCACATCAGTTGTACCATAACAGAGGTGCTAAAAATAATTTTAGATTAGCATAACTTGGAAGAATTGTAAGCAAGACAAAAGGAAAACAAAGCCAGTAATAGAAGGGAAAATAGAAGACAGCAATCTGGTAAATTTAACCCCACTATAAATTTAATTACATTAAATATAAATGGTAAGTATTCATATTAAAAAAAGAGTATTCACATTGCATAAAAATGCATGACCCAAAAATATGCTGTCTACAACACGTATGTTTTAAAAAGTATCACAGAGGGAAGTTAAAGGGAAAAGGATGGGAAGAGATATGATGTCAGCTAATAGTTCAGAGAAAGCAGAGGTACCCATATTAGGATCAACCAGTGTACATTTCACAGCAAGGGATAAAAGCTTCATTTTATAATGATAAGTGGGTTAATTCTGCAGAAGGACCTAATAGTATAAATTAGCATGCAACTAATCGTGGAAATTCAAAATGTATGATATAGAAAGTGATGGAACTGGTAAACAGTGATTAAATCCAAAGTTATAGAGAATTTATAAACCTCTCTCAATAACTGAAAAAACAAGGTGATATAAAATCAGAAATAATGATTTCAAACATGCTCAGGTGTGATACTCTTACATTAACAGAAAATTCCAACCAACGGTAGCATTATACAAATTCATTGCAAGTGTACACAGAAAAGATAATGCAAAGGGACAGTCTCTAGGCCACAGAATAAGTTTCAATGTATCAAAAGAATTAAAATCATACCATGTGATAGTCTCTGGTCCTAGTCTCTGGAATTAAATTAGAAATCAGTAACAAAAAGATAATCGAAAAAATCCTTAAATGTTAGGAGATGAAATAATTTGATTCTAAATAAACCATGACAAAACATTCGAAATGAAATTAAAAAAAATATTCACAACTGAAAGAAAATGAAAGAAAAACATTCAAATTTGTGGGAGATGCCTCAAACATTTATAGCAATGAATGTTTATGGTAGAAGAGAAACTCAAATCAGTAATCTAAGCTAGTACCTTAACAGTCCAGAAAAAAGCTAACGAAACCGAAACTTTCCGTAGCGCTAGTCCCATGTCAGATGGCGAATGCTACCCCACGACACACCAGGAGCGGACACACACCAGGAACGGACGGATCTATGCCACGAAGTATTTGTGTGTCTACAGCACTGTGATGAGGGAAGGAATCCAGATGTAAATAAACTACTAAATACCGTTCGATTCCACCTATGGAAATTCTAGAAAGGGCACAATTGAAGTAATAGAAAGCAAGAGCCAGCAGTTAAACAAGGAAGGCCTTTTCCTTTGTGCCATGATCGGCTGGAAATAAATAACATGTTTTCAATTATGCCTTATTATGGCACGTTCTAATTTCACCTTTGACACTTTGAGGAAGATGAAAGAGCAGATGGCAGCTTTAAGCAAGATGCTGTAAAATGTCATTCCAAAATGGATGCTGTTATTGTACTGTTCAGATAATTTTCTTCCTCTTTCATCATGGTTACTTGATGAACTAACAAACGAAGCATACTAGCGCTCTCCTGTAATGTAAGCAAATTTCCAAAAACCAAAACCAAAACAAAGTGAAAAGCAAAACGTTACCATAAAGTATAAATAAGGAAAAATAACACAAAACGTCAATTGGATTTTAAGGATTGTATGAAAGCCATCAAGCAGTACGTGCCTGTGAACACTTACCGTATGTGCTTGCATTGATTGATGCGAGGTAAATACAATGAAGGCTTTTTAGTCTGGAAAGCAAAAAAGCTGTTAACCTTCTGCAGACTGGACCTCATGCAGCAGTTTTTAAATGTTCTCCTAGAGCTGAAACTGTAGGAAAGAACACGTGCTATTGAAATTTTCATTACTATGAATGGTTACTAGTGGTTCAGATCAATGTGAATATTTGAGGAGGGTAGCAGGAATATTTGCAACAGTCTGGTAAATATATCAACCAGATGATCAAAAGCAATGACCAGTGTTGATAAGGGCACTTCTCAAATGTTAATCAGATTATTAAATTAGAAACGATAAAGAACTGAGGAGTGTATCATGTTCTCAAATGGACTGATCCCTTGGAATCTCTTGATGAATAAGATAAAATCACTTACCTCCTGGAGATGGTATACTGCACCTCCATTCTGTCCTGCTTCTGTCTTCCTTTAGAAAGTGCCTACCCCCTCATCAGGGCTAAAGCAAGCACCAGAATTCCTGTACAGAAAAACACATTTTTGGAGAGAGAATACAAATAAAAAAACTTCCAGACAAACAAAAAGGCAGAATGAAACTGAACTGACTTATGTGTTTCAAGGAAATTGGAGATGTAGGCATGGAAATAGGCATCAAGAGAAGGATTTCTAACCTAGGACTGACATTGTTCAGTTGCTGAGTATTTTGGTAGGTAGAACCTTGGTTCTATAATTATTGACAGAGCTGATACATGGTGTTGAGTCCTTGGCAGTAAATATGCCTTTGAATGCCCAAACTAATTTTTTGTTTGCTATATAATGATGCAGTTAAAGGAAATACTGTATGTCAGTAGCCAGTGAGGTGATAACATGAGAGAGAAAATCTTTAAAGTCAATTACTGTAAGATTATGTCATTGTTATGCTAGGTTGCCTGAAGATGCCTGAGAGGCCGTGGGAGGCGCGGGGGAAGTTCTTTACGTCCTGTGCTGGGTGCTCGGTTATCTTTTGAACTGAGCTCATATGCATCAGTAGGGCTGCTCTGTCCACAGAATATCTGAGTGAACAAAACTTTGTCAAGTCAATTTATTACTTGCGGCACAAATTGCTGTCCACCTATTTTCTGATCAGAATGTCCATTTCTGTGGACAGCTCACCTCTCCTGTTTTGAGTGCTAATTCACAAGCTGACTCAAATATGGAGATTTTCTGTCATCCTGATGGGAGCTTGGGGGATTAGTTTTCTCGGGCTACCGCAAAATGAGTGCTTAAAACAACAGGAGCTTTCTGTCTCCCAGTTATGTAGATTTGGAGTCTGAATCAAAGTGCAGATGGGGTCATGCTCCCTCCGAAAGCTGTAGGGGAGAATGCCTGCCTCTTTCTAGCCTCCGGTGGTTTTCTGGAAATCCTTCCTCTTTCCTGGCTTGCACGTCCAGCAATTCAGTTTCTGCCTCCACTGTTACATGGTTTCCCCCACATGTGTTGTTTCTGAGCTGCTTCTCCTCTTCCTAGAAGGACACCGGTCATCCGGCTGAGGGGGCCATGTTTCTCCAGTACGACCTCATCTTAACTGAGCTGATTACATGTGGCCAGTAAGGCCACGTTATGAGGTGCTGGGGTTTGGGCCATCAGCACACTTCTACGGGGCGATACAACCCATAACAGGCAGCTTCTGTAGTCATTTGTGGTGTCTTTCAGAGACCTCTTCTGGAACAGCCTTCCCAGAGCGTTAGTTTGCATGCTCTGTGAAGACGGGAATTACTTACTCGTTCTTGTATTACTGGTTTTGGCATAGTCTCTGACACAGTGGAAGTGAAAAATTCATATCATTATGTGAGTGTGGCACCTCTGACTTCATCATTAGTGTTTTCTTGTCTTTCTAAATTTCACAAATGTGATAGTCAATATCAAGTTGAGCAAGTCACCTAGCATACAATAAGCACCCAATAAATAATCAAACTAGTAGAGTTATGACTCCATTCTCATTTATTCCTCATAGCCCTACGTCCAGTACCCAGATCTTCCTACTCCAGCTCCACAGCTGGAATTTGCCTTCTTATCGATAGCAATCTCATCTCAAAGTAGAAGATGATAGTAGGTGAAACTAAAATTGAAAAATAAGGATGTAGTCTTGCAGTAGAATTAGTAAAAAATCATAATGAACTTTTTAATTTTATATTAATTTGGCTCCTCCTTCAGAAACCATTTATTATTATTATTGAAGTAGGGTTCATGCAAAAACTGGATGTTTTTCAAAGACATCATTTTTCCCTAAATATTTTCTCTGCTGGCTGATACACTTTTTTTAAAGAATTTTAAAAATTTATTTATTTTAGAGAGAGAAAGACAGCGAGAAAGCACAAGCTGGGAGAGGAAGAAGCAGGCTCCCGATGTGGGACTCGATCCCAAGACCCTGAGATCATGACCTGAGCCAAAGGCAGACGTTTAACCAACTGAGCCACCGCGGCACCCCAGGCTTATACACTCTTACAGTATACTAGGAGAGATGCATATAAATCTGTGGTACTTTTTATGATAAACTGAAGTATAAATTACTACAAAAGAACATCTTAAAGATTGATTCAAAGGGCAGGATGAAAACGAAGGCATTACAGGGTTCCATTCCAGCTAATCCTTGAAATGTGAGGAGACGAGTGAGGTAGTGGAATTCAGAACACAAGCAGGAAGGCGTGAAAGTGTGATGTGTAGTTAGGGAATCATGAGTGAACACGAGAGAGCAAAGCCTGGGGTTTAACAGGGCGGAGTCCGGGGAGATGCTTCCGCTCAAGGTCATACAGGCCACGTTGCAGTGCTGCCAGTCACCATACTGCGACTTCCTGAGAGTCTCCAAGCCTACTTAGGATCTGATTTTAGAAACATCATTTGTGGGAAGAATTGACTTCAGTGGGATGAGGATGTTCGCAGAGCTTTTGTAATAGTGCGGCAGTAGTAGGTCCAGAACCAAAATAATAACAGTGGGGATGAAAACCCACTTGCTCAAAATTTAAAGTTATTTCCTGTGTAATGTCAGTAGAATACAATTTTAACTTTGTGTATGTGGGTGTTTAACAGTAATAAAATAAACAGGACTAGAACCAAAATCTTATTTGATAATTATTAACATCATCGATCTGACCTTTGGCAAATATTGAAAAGTCTCTACCTTTTTGGGGAGATTTCCAGTGCATTTTGGCGTATTAATGGTCTTAGATTTCCTACAAGGAAAACGAGAGTGGGTAACTGCTTTAATCCAGAATGTCCCAAATGATTGTGGTCATGGGACCCATCTACCAAGTAAAAATATTTCACGTAAAAATGTTTGCTACACGTTGATAAAACACGTACCTTTTTCTTGTATATCTATAAGCAGAATGTAATAAATGAGTCTAGTATGAACACATTCGGAGCTGAAGATAAGACTGCTGATGCAAGTCTGTCCTGTTAGTGTAGAATTAAAGCCAAGTGCAGTTATGTAAAATAATACCGTAAATGAATATTTGTCATTGAAACCTTATTTCACCTTTATTAACATGATAAAAATAATATAAAATTCTTACTCGAGTATAGTTGTTACTTAAAAAATTGTCATATCTCATCTACAAAGCAACACAAAATCATAAAATTAACATGCCTTGGGACTCATGTATTGTTAATAATAATGTAGCATCTTCTGGTGCGTCTAGATCTAATACTGTATACACAAACTCATTTTCCTGGATTACATATATTAACAGTTTTTATCGGTTTTTGAATATAAAAGATTCTCCCTGAAGCAAGCCTCTTGAAATTCAAAGACTCATTTAAATATGTCTACTCTGTTATGGATTTTGTAAAATTAGAGATTGTATTACATTGCCAGCCTAACACTTACCTGCCAGATTTAGTTCTAAATTATTAAAGCAGTGACATTTGATAAACATATTAAGAAAGTGGTAAATAATTACAGCCATTATATTGTAAAAATTCCGTTTACCTTTAAGGTTTTTCTCTTGGCTAGTTATTTTTCCCTTTCTCAAGTACTTTACTGCCTTAGAGAACATAGGATTTTGTACAAAAAGTAGGTGTGATAATTCTTCAAATTCTCATAGTGTTGGAAAAGTACAGTATAAAGTAAGTCCTTCTTTTATATGTTTATTTACCACTGGTTATCATTGAACAGGTAAGTCTTACTTGATCACCTGCTGAGATTCCTGTCAAAGGGTCATAGAACATTTGTTACCTTTCTGTTGTTCTCCGCAAATTCTGTGGATTGTAATTATGAGGAAGGGAAATCTGTATAGCTCCTTGCCCTGTATTCTGTATATAAGTAACCCATTGTTATTTCATGTGTTTATTAACAGAAAAGAAATTGCTTTGGGCTATATTATAGGTAGGACAAATACATCAGATGAAAGATAGATTCTTACCCTAATAGATGTCTGACTCTTTATAGTTAGAAATTATTTTTAGAGCAAAGCCTTTGCTGCTTCTCCTGCCTCCCACCCTCCCTCCTTCCCTTCATTTCTTTGTTCTTTTAAACACATAAGTACATATTTTTGTGAGCAGATAATAAAATAGGAATCTTCATATTGTTTCTAAAGCAAAATGGCAGTGTGAATCAAAGTTTCCTAAGTCCGTGGGCCTCATGCAGTGATATCATTTCTGGAAAAGCACCTGTATCAGTTCGATTGGGCAGCCTAAACAGACTAACACTCACTAGGTGGCTTAATCAATGGAAATTTATTTTTCTTACAGTTGTGGAGGCTAAGAGTTGTCAGGTTTGCTTTCTTCTGAGGCTTCTCTCCTTGGATCGCAGATGGGTGCCTTCTCATTGTGTCCTCACGTGGTCTTTCCTCTGTATCCATGCATCCTTGGTGTCTCCTTTTTGCGTCTCTGAATTTCCTCTTCTTATAAAGATACCGGTCAGATTGGTTTAGGTCTCACCGAATGGCCTCGTTTTAACTTCGTCATCTCTTTAAAAGCCCTGTCTCCAAAAACACTCACATTCTGAGGCACTGGGTGTTTGGGCTTTGACATATGAATTTTGAGGGGACCCAAATCAATCCATAATAGAACTCCAGCAAAATATCAGACAGGTTTGGTAAATTTTATGTAAATCAAATTTATCGTATTACTACTTTTTTAAGACTTGATTTCTTCTAGAGCAGTTTAAGGTTTACAGTAAATTTGAGAGGAAGACACAGTGATCTCTCATACCCCCACGCCCCGTACACATGCACAGCCCCCCCCATTGTCAGCATGCCCCACCAGAGCAGTACATTTGTTACAATTAATGAACCCGCAGCAACACGTCATCACCCAAAGACCATGGTTTGTATTAAGGTTCACTCTTGCTGTTGTGAATTCGGTGGGGTCGGAAAAACGTATAATGCCATGTATCTGTCATGATGGTATCCTGCAGCCTATTTTCCCTTGTGCTCTGTCCATTTATCCCTCCTGATCTCCCCCCACGCCCCACACACATACACACTCCTGGCAGTCACTGACCTTTTTACTGTCTTCACAGTTTTGGCTTTTCCAGAATGTCACATAGTTGGAATCATACAGTAGGCGGCCTTTTCAGGTTGGCTTCTTTCACTTGGTTCTATGCATTTAAAGTTCCTCCATGCTTTTTCACGGTTTGAGAGCTCGTTTGGTTTTAGCACTGAATAATATTTTATTGTCTGGATGTAACAGAGTTTATTGATCCATCAACTACTGAAGGACAGATTGGTTGCTTCCGGTTTTGGCAATTATGAATAATGCTGCTATAAACATCTGTGTGCAGGTTCTTGTGTGGACATAAATTTTCAACTCCTTTAGGTAAATACCAAGGAGAACAATTACTATGTCGTACGGTAAGAGTATGTTTAATTTTGTAAGAAGCTGCCAAACTGCCTTCCAAAGTGGCCGCACCGTTTTGCATCCCCATCAGCAGTGAATGAGAGTTCCTATGGCTCCCCTTCCTCACCAGCATCTGCTGTTGCCAGGTTCCGTCATTTGGTTCTGATAGGTGTGTAGTGGGATCTCGTTGTTTTAATCTGCGTTTCCCTGATGACATATGATGTGGAGCATCTTCTCATATGCTTATCTGCCATCTTTATATCTTCTTTGCTGAGGTGTCCCTTAAGATCCTTTGCTTAGCTTTTAGGGCGCCTGGGTGACTCAGTCGTTAGGCACCTGCCTTTGGCTCAGGGTGTGATCCCAGAGTCCTGGGATCAAGCCCCTCATCGGGCTCCCTGCTCCGCTAGGAGCCTGCTTCTTCCTCTCCCACTCCCCCTGCTTGTGTTCCCTCTCTCGCTGGCTGTCTCTCTCTCTCAAATAAATACATAAAAATCTTTTAAAAAAACAAGATCTTTTGCTGATTTTTTAACTGGGTTGTTTCTTGTTGTTGAGTTTTAAGAGTTCTTTGTATATTTTGGATAATAGTCCTTTATCAGATGTGTCCTTTTCAAGTATTTTCTCCCAGTCTGTGTCTTGTTTTCTCGTTGTCTTTTACAGAGCAAAACTTCTGAATTTTAATGAACTCCCACTTATCAATTATTTCTTTCATGGGTCATGCCTTGGGTGTTGTATCTAAAAAGTCATTTTCGTTAAGTTCCCTAGGTTTTCTCCTATGTTATCTTCCAGCAGTTTTATAGTTTTGCATTCTGTATTTAAATATGGAATCCATTTTGAATAAATTTTTGTGAATGGAGTTAAGTCTTTGTCTTTTTTTTTCTTTTTTCTTTACATGTGGATGTCCATCTGTTCATCACCATTTGTTGAAAAGTCTGTCTTTGCCCAGTTTCTTGCTTCTGCTCCTTTGTCTGCTCCTTTGTCAAGGTCACTTGAGATATTTATTAAGGTCTGTTTCTGGGCTTTCTATTCAGTTCTTTGATGTATTTGTCTGTTCTACAGCCAAATCTGTACTGCATTGATGACTGCAGCTTTGTGGTCAGGTGGAGTCAGATAGCGTCAGTCTTCCAGCTTTGCTTGTATCCTTTAAGACTGTGTTGACCGTTTTGGGTCTTTTGCCTCTGTACATGAACTTGAGAAATCAGTTTATCGATACCTACCAAATAACTTGCTGGAATTTCGGTTAAGTTGCATTGGTTCTATAAATCAAGTTGGGAAAAGAACTGACATTTTGACTATATTCAGTCCTCCTGTCTATGAACATAGACTGTCTCTTCCTTTATTTGGTTCTTTGATTTCATCAGTCACAGTTTTGTAGTTTTCCTCAAATAGATCTTGTATACATGTTGTTAGATTTATACCTAAGTATTTCATTTTTGGTGCTAATGTAAGTGATACTGTGTTTTTAATTTCAAATTCCATTTGTTCATTTCTTGTATGCAGGAAAGCGATTGATTATTGTATAACAGACTTGTATCCTGCAACGTGCTATATTTATTAGCAATATTGTTAGGGCCCCTCCGTGACGAGTTCTCTAGGGGCTTCTAACACTCATACTCATCCACACTGAGCTCCAGCACTCTGCCAGTTAGAGTTAGGTTTGCCTGCTGTGGCACTGGTTCCCTTGGTGGTTTCTGCTCAGGAGTCTCTGCTCTAGTAATCTTACTTTGAGTGTATGTATTCACCTGTCTGTTTCTCTAGTCTTGGGGGAATGGTTTGCCTCGTTGTACCTTCACCCAGGGATCCAAAATGGTTGTTGATTTTTAGTCTATTCAGCTTCGACTCATTGTTAGGATATTGAGCTCCTTATGTGAGGAACTAGAAACTGAAAGTTGCAGTATTATTTTTTAAGGTAGAAACTTAAGAACAAAGAACAAACTGAGTGCCTAGAAATAGATGATAGTTGACAGAAGTTATGTTATAGCCATTTAAATCTAATACCAGTCACTAAAACAAGGCTTAGAAATTGTTTTAATTATATGAAAGCATTATATTTTATTAAATGAAATTAACCACTTTTCAAAGTGTGTATTCAGTATGTTTCCAACTTTGTGTCACAAAGACAAATAGAATAAATATGTCGAGAAAATATGTCATTTAAAATTATCATTTCCAGTTGGGATGATTATGAACACATTTTAATTTTTTTCTTCGTATTTTTCTATCATTTTCAAACATTATGCCATTTAAAATGAAAATATACTTTAAAAGTTTGCTTTCATGAAATTCAAGTTTCAAATTAGTGCAAATATCTAAAAAAATTCTGTATGCCCAAATATAAAATATATTATTATAGAAAACTATCAGACAATTCCATAAAATAGTGGTTAGTCCTTCAAAACTGAACTTATTTAATTGCTTTGTTAAAGTGGAAATAGAAATAGCTCCATATGAAAAAATATGACATCTCTAGGCAAATTAAAAACCTTTATATGCCAAAGCTATGTTTTAAAATTGTGGTCATTGCATATGCATGCCTTCTTTATACCCCATCTCTTTTAAGCGATAACAAACAAACTTCACCACAGTGTTGAAGGTTCTAGAGGAAGACCACCGGAGAACAGGATGGTCAGTTAAAAAGTGAGTCTGTTGTTACCTTCTGACAGTTAGAAATCCTATTACAGTCCTATAGTGTCTTAAATCAATTAGTCTTCGTTCGGTCATGAAGAAATAGAAGAATAGAGGTGTGAGGCAGGGGATAGGAGAGTGTGTAGTCAGCATCTCTTGGCTGTCAGACACGATGTCCTGTGGATCTGGGTTTCTTAAAAAATAAAGGGAGAAGGAGATGATTTAGGCCAGAGATTTGCAAATCTTTTTACATAAGGGTATCAGAACTATCCTAACTCTTTAAACTGGAATCAAAAATTGTTTTTTTATATAGAAATTGGATAATGGTTCAGTTGTGGTCACCGGTGAACAGAAGCAGGGCTTAGATCAACAAACTTGCCTTTAATTTCTAGACTCTCTTTTCTCTTACCAGAGTGTGTTTCTTGCTATTGATCCTGGAGTAATGATAAAAGTAATGATTTCCTTACTAGACCAACCACACAGTATTTATGAGTCATCAATATACAGAGTGACCATAAAGTGTAAGAGCATAGATTACGTTCTTTTATATTTTTTATAGAGTGAAGCTTTTTCTGGACTATAGTTTGTGTATTCACCCTTTTCCCCTGAATTGATGGACGCACTGTAGTGGTATTCTTATACAAATAAAAGGACCTCGTGAACAATGGGAAGAAAAATCAATACTTTGCATCAGTGGGACAGGGACTTAAAGTCAAAGCTCTCTACTGAAAGATAGAGGATTCTATAAATGCTTTAGAAATTTCTCTTAGTATAGTACTGCCTCATATTGCTATTGATTTTCTAAAAAAGAACTTTAGAAACCCGAGGTGCTTGGAGTATACTTCTCCAATTTTCCTTGTCTCATAAAAGAGTTCTTTTTGTGCTTTTTAAACGGAAGCTTAAAATTATAGCAGGTTGACCTATGCTGTCCTTACAGCCCTTTTGTGAAGGGGTCTCGACCCTCCTTGGCAAAAGCAAGAAGGAACAACCCTTGATGCACTGGTCTGCAGTGTTTGCTCTGCTTATTCAGCAGTTCACAGACCCCGGACAGGCCTTTCTGCTGGGTCTCAGACCACGTTCCCCTCCATGTAGCAAGACTGACAGCAAGAATAATTGGACTAACAAGGATCTACAAAACTGCTTGTTTTCTTTACAATGAGTATGTTCAACCAGTGGAAGAAACCTGCGTTACATCCAAGAAGTTCTCAAGGATATAGGTTCAACAACTGTTTATTCACAACATGTGTCGATCTGCTTGAGATTTCATCCTTTGCTCCCCACAATTTCCTCACAAACTCCTGTCCAGACGTTTGATAAAGGATGATATTGCTATTCCATCTGTGATTAGTCAGTAATTACTGCTTAATTAATTGAACTGATAGTTATCTCATTATATTATCATTAACTTGGGCAGGAGACACTTAATCCAGGGAAATTCTGCTTATTTTGGTCTTGGGGCTAAAAGTATATAATGTAATTTGGTTTTATCTGCTAATAACCAATGCACATTTTTCTTCTTTATTGTGCTAACTTGAGTAACTCAACAAAATGTGTAAAATCTACTCAAATACAACCATCTGTTTTTCTTACACCTTCCAAAGGCTTTTTACCAAATAAAATTGTAATGAATACTACTGTATGAATATAAATACATTTCATCATATGTTACTATTATTTTATCAATGGAATGAATTGCCTTTTTTATACTTCCAGTGTCCATCAGACCCATCCTCAGGCAAAATCAAGATGCAAGGAAATGTTTGTCGTCTGAGAGCATTTGGCAGTTTGTCAATTTTGTACATCCTTTCCTCTGCTTTTTGACTGAGTCAAACTCTAAAAATATCTTCTTTCTACAGAAATTCTACTACTGGGGGACTTGGGTGGCTCAGTCGGTGAAGTGTCTGCCTTCAGCTCAGGTCATGATCCCAGGGTCCTGGGATCGAGCCCCACATTGGGCTCGTTGCTCAGCGGGGAGTCTGTCGTCACCGTTGATGTAACCATGACAGCTGGCTCAGGTAGCCTTTGTCAGGCTTCTCTGCCGTATGATTCTCCCTTCCTTTTCCTGGACGGTACTCTTCAGAAGGATGTCACTATGCACAGCCACACTCAAGAAGTGGGGACTTGTACTCTGTCTTTTGAGAATGATATATTTCAAAAATTATTTGGAAATACTCTGTGTGGAGATTTCTTTTTATGATAAACTTTAAGTTCTACTCTATTAGCAAATTTCAGTTATATAGTACAGTGCTGTCAACTATAGCACCATGTTATACATGAGATTTTCAGATGTCTTTCATCCTATAACTAAGTTTGTCCTCTTTTACCAGCTTCTACCTCTGGTCCTCCCCACATGGAGGTGATAACATGAAGTATCTGTCTTTCTCTGTCTGGCTTGTTTCACTTAGCATAATGCCCTCCATTTTCACTCATGTTCTTGCAAATGATAGGATTTCCTTCTTCTTTTTATTTTTAATTTTTATTTATTTTTGTTTGTTTGTTCATTTGTTTATTCAGGCCTCTAATGTGGGGCCTGAGCTCAAGAACCTGAGATCATGACCTGAGCAGAGATCAAGAATCGATGCTTAACCCACTGAGCCACCCAGGTGCCTCAGGATTTCCTTCTTCTTTAAGGCTGAATTGTATCCCATTGCATATATCTACCACAGTTTTTAATTCATTTATCTGTTTACAGACAGGTAGGTGATTTCCATACCTTGTGTATTGTGAATAATGCTGCAGTGAGCATGGGAGTTCAGATAATTCTTTGAAGTGGTAATTTCACTTCCTTTGGATACATACCCAGAAGTAGGATTTCTATGGCATATGGTAATCCTTTTTTAATTTTTTACTGGCTGCACTAGTTTACATTCTTGCAAATGGTGCACGAGGGTTCTCTTTTCTCCACATCCCTGCCAGCATTGGTTATTTCTTCTCTTTTTGATGACAGCCATTCTAAACTGTGAAGTGGTCTCATTGTGGTAGGAGATTTTCTCTTTTCCCTGGTTTGTTTATCTGTACAATAATTTATTGATACCAGTATGAGCTCATGGGTACGTATATATTCGGTTATAATCCAGTACTACTTTATTTTATTGCTCAAACGGTTCCAAACTCTTTCAGCTTGCTTCAGGGCCCATTTGATGTGTTCTCATCAGTGTGGGGCTTGTTGGATGCTGTTTGAGTCCTTCCTGTGCTTCCTGCCCAGCTCTAGAATCAGCCATTTCCTCCAGGACTCCTGGTTCCTTTTACTGGAGAACTGCATTGAAAGCCAAGATCTGGGCACTGGGCATGTCCGTTGTTTCTGGAGTGGCGCGGCTGCTAGACCCCCTAAGATGACAGAGCAAGAAAATACATGTGAGTGTATTAGCTGGTGAGTGTACACGTATCTATATGCATTTGGATGTGTGACTGTCTCTGTGCAAAGCTAAGCATGAGTTCATGCTGATACCTCCGCTTCTGATCCATCCACTGCCAGGATGATGCTAGCTAGCCTCTCCGGCTTGCTTAGCTGTAATCGTCCCTCCTTCCAGCAGTGTGGGTGTTTGCTCCTCTATTTTTATTCATACGTATTTGTTACGTTTCAGTGCATGTTTATAATGGTGTCAGAATTGTTTCCCTCATCTCTGTGGGAAAGAGAGTCCTTTAGAGTATGAAGTAAAATATAGAGGAATATGTTTGACCTGGCTAAACACACGGGTTTGTCAGGCAGTCTTCGTTGCTGGCAAACTGCTGTAGTACATTCAGGGAGATGCGGTGGCCCATGTAGGAGAGAAATTTTGTAACAGAGTAACCCACGGGACAGCTTTGTGATGCCGGGGTTGGGGGGAATCAGGCCCCTTCGTGTCCAGGTCTGTCTGGTATGCAGGAGGAAAACAAGTATATATCCTTGCTTTTTACTGAAGGTGCCGGCCCACTGGATTTTAACAGAGCGTGTCTCATTTATTTATTTTTTTTGATCATTCCACTGACCTTTCTTTGAGATTTGTGGATTGCATATGCCAACTTTCAGAAGGATAAAGTAGCAGTTCATAAAGCTAGTGATTGATTTATAGAAAGAGAAAAATATTTTGTCCAGTTAGGCCAATTTATGAAGGACAGTTGTCTCAGGTATTTTTGAAAAAAAGGCTGTATCTAAGATAGAAGTCTGTGGTGCTGGGAAATGTCAGGAACCGTCTCTAACGCTTCACTTGTGATTTCCCCCAGTGCTCCCCCTTGGGGTGTGGCTTTGCCATTTCTTGACTGATCTGTTCCTCCGCACTTGAATGTTTCTGCTTTGTCAAATTATTGTCCAAAAACACGTGTAAGCAATTTGTGTGTCTTTGGAAGTTATACAAAATTAGACATGCTTCATTCTCTTTAGTATTTGACGGGATTGTAACCTAGGCTTTTAGTGATTTGTTTCCCCGATGTTGTTGACAAGCCTCCATTTTATGAGGATATGTTTCTCTTCCTCCAAGTAAAATGGATAGCTAACCGGTTTTCTGGGTTGCAGTTGTTGCATTTTTCCTGCTGAAGGCTTTTTCTTCCACCTTAATGTTATTTTAATGAGACCCGTACTTGAATTCTCTAAGCCCCTGCCATTTCCTTGCTTTCTCTCAGTGAATGCAGTAAGAAGCAGGAAAGATGAGCTTGTTTTGCTTTTCTGTGTTAAATGAAAGAACAGCATTGTTGCCCAGGCACATGGTGGTTTTACAGCTTAAGGCATTTCTTTGAATGTTTCTCTGTGTTTTCCTCTGGAGTCTTGGTCTATGAACTTGCCCAAATTCGCCACTTTTGGCAGGTTCCTTGTTAAGCTGGAAAACTCTGATTCCACGTGTAAGAAATAGCCACCAGTAGCAAATAATTCATTCCAGACTTCAACGTCTCCAGTTTCTTTTGAGACATTCCTTTAGTTTTTCCTCTTGAAGCAGCTTCTCTACTAAGAGCTCCCAAAGGGCCTATTTCTGGGGAAAAGAACTAAGTATAATTTAATTCTTAAAAAAATGTCCGTGTGTGTGGTGTGTGTGGGGTGTGTGTGTGTGTGTATGTGTGTGTGTGCGTGCACATGTGGATGCACGTATATGAAACTAAGAGGACATTTATTGGTTTAAACTTACCTATTACACCTCTAAATTCACAAAACAAATTCTTTTTGTTTCCAGTCTTCATTGTTAAAATCAGAGAATTTTGGAGGACTGTATTAGCTAATTTTAGAGCACTGAGGTAATGTGATCTCAGGGAATGAGAGTGTGAACATTACTGCAAGATGCCAGAATTGTAAAATAGCACCAAAGCCAATCTTTACTTTCAAGAAAAAGGAATATTTGTTTTAGGGCCCAGTGTGTCCGAGGTACATATTTAGGAAATGCTTTCAACACCATCCTATAATGTCCTTAGAAGTAAGAAGTAAAATTAAGTATTTCTAGAATTGATGTTCTATGTGGGATTAGTGAATCAAGTTATTGATACAGATCAATACATATTTTGTGAGAAAATGCCATATACTTATCAGTATTGAGTGATGAGCAGCTAATAAAATTTCCTTTTTTTTTTTTTTTTTTTAAAGATTTTATTTATTTGACAGAGAGATAGAGACAGCCAGCGAGAGAGAGAACACAAGCAGGGGGAGTGGGGGAGGAAGAAGCAGGCTCCCAGCAGAAGAGCCGGACGTGGGGCTCGATCCCAGAACGCAGGGATCACGCCCTGAGCGAAGGCAGACGCTTAACGACTGCACCACCCAGGTGCCCCTGAGATAAAATTTCTGCTTTTAGTGAATATGTTACATCGTTGTAAACATTGGCCACATGCCTAAAGGAAAAAAAAATAGCTGCCATCCTTTTTATCCGTACAAATTAAGCTCCAAGTACTCTGTGTAATTGAGAATATTCCCACAAACACTTGATTGACATGACCTGTGTTTTGCCAGAAAACACTCGGTGTGATGTTAAGTAACTTACTTGAGGTTGCACAACTAGTAGTTAGATGTCTGAGTTCTTGGCCCCCTTTCCCAAGAGTTCCATTCTGCCCATTTAGCAGACACCCCCGTCCTTGAATCCAGTCTGGTTCCTCTGAGTAATTTTCCACCCACCAACTCCTCACTCTGTCCGTCTGTGCTGTGTACGGAGTGGAGCTCCGTTCTACACTGAATGCTCTCCCCTACCATTGTAGCTCTTGTTGTTAATAGTAAGTGTCTGCTGCAAAATTTTCCCTTTATGCTATCTTTCTGATCTCATTGCCTATGATCTTCCCAAACAACTAACATGTGCTCCTCCTCATGGATTTGCTCGTCTTTCTTAATTTTTCCCAGTGCAGTCTTCATAACTTACATATAAATCCCTTCCAAGCCCATCCAGTGGAATTTCAGCAAGCCCTCTGTTCCCTGCTCTCTCCACTCAGACTGCCGGGGCTCCTGGCATCATTATTCTGACGGGAGCAGCAAACTTAACATTTGACCCTCACGGTGACGGCGCCCGGGCGCACATCCACAGCACCTGCGGCACCTTCCCCGTGTCGGGAACTCCTCCGGGCTCCCCTGTGCACGCTCAACTTTGAGCTCTTCCTCGGTCTGCATGATGGTCTTTTATTCAATTCTCTATCTTGTACAGACAAGCTACATCAAAGGCACATTTAAATTATTTGCACAAATGAAGCTATACATCATCAGCCATAAAGAAAAAAAAATAAAAAATTAAAGAATGAAGAGTGTGTTAAATAATGTGGGTAGTTCTGCTCACTATGCCACCTAAAGTGTTTATACCCTAGAATATAACTTTATTTTTAAATTAAGCAGAACTACCAGAACCAAGCCAACTAGTTTATGTGTGATATTTGGAGAAGAGTAAACTGCGCCAGTGCTGGGGGAGAAAACTGGCAGTGTAAGATTTATTGAGAGACAGTGTAGGATATTGGTAATCTTCTAAAGTATTTTTTTTTTTTTTTAAAGATTTTATTTATTTATGTGACAGAGAGACAGCCAGCGAGAGAGGGAACACAGCAGGGGGAGTGGGAGAGGAAGAAGCAGGCTCCTAGCAGAGGAGCCCGATGTGGGACTCGATCCCGGTACGCCGGGATCACGCCCTGAGCCGAAGGCAGACGCTTTAACGACTGCGCTACCCAGGCGCCCCTCTTCTAAAGTATTTTTAAGAATAGTTTGGGCATATGCAAAAATTACCATTTCAAAATCAATTTAGAACTTGAGCCCACAGAAGAGATGTTATAACTAAATTATCCCCTGCACAGCCGCAGATGATTCTGGACTAAATTGGTTATTCCCCCTGGTTTTGAGAGCTTTCTCCCCAGGTCCTGAAAATGTATTAACTTTTATCTCCATTCGCTGCTCCTCGACATCGGATGGCCCTCTAAGGGCTCATGTCACATTCAGGGTAGGTGTACAACTGTCCCTACTGACTGTTGTCTCAGAATTTGTGACTTACTTTTTTTTCTTTTTTTTAAATTATGAGAATTTGTGACTTACTTTTTATACTACAGGTCCTCAGTCTGGGTCAGTTCTGCCACCCCGAGGCATTTGGAAATGTCTGGAGATATTTTTGGTTGTCATAACAGGGTTGGAGTATGGATGTGGGCATCTAGGAGGCAGAGGCCAGAGATTCTGCTGAATATCCTGTAATGTACTGGAAAGCCCACCGCAATAAGGAATTATCCGGCCCTAAATGTCAATAGTGCTGAAGTTGAGAAAACACGGTTTTAATGGATGACGTGTTTCCCCGAGGGAGCTATAAACTCTTGAAAGATGAAGTTAGTAGTAGAAATACTTTTGTATTTCCTTTGGGAACCATTTATTGTACCGACAGCTATGTATCAAGGTCTTCCTCTCTGCTGGGCAGTTTACTAAGTGCCAGGAACAAAATTGCGTACAGTCCCATGATGTGAGCAAAAGATCTGTAACTGCTAGTTGAATGGATGCTTTATGTATTACTTCATACCCTACATAGAGCACAAGGCATGGCATAAAGAAGTTGCTGTTTAGATTTATGAGCTTTTTTTCAAGATTAACGGAGGGAAAAAAAATCTAATGGTATATAGCACTTAAAATTTCAAGGGAGAGGGACGCGTGGTTGGCTCAGTTGTTAAGCGTCTGCCTTCGGCTCAGGTCATGATCCCAGCGTCCTGGGATTGAGCCCTGCATCGGGCTCCTTACTCAGTAGGCAGCCTGCTTCTCCTTTCCCCTCTGCCTGCTGCTCCCCCTGCTTGTGCTCTCTCTCTTTCTCTGTCAAATAAATAAATAAAATCTTAAAAAAAAATGTCAAGGGAGAGGAAGCTTTGTGATAAATATATTGAGGGTAGGTATAGGGGTTATGGTTACAATCAGTTGTTGATTCTGAGTGCTAATATCAAACACATAGTATCTATTTCTAGCATATTTCCCTAAACAATGAATCCTGACCCTTGGCAGAATAAATGAAACTTAAAATTATGTGGCACAAATTTCGTGTGTTCCAGGGAAAAAATTCATGAGTATTCTAATCAGGGACTTGGAATACCCCAAATTGATCACTCTTGGAGCAAACTGTGTTAGAGCATGGTCACTTCAGGTCTTTGACTCCAGCAGGTAGCCCCAGCTTAGTGCATGAAAGAGCTTACAAGGACCAATGCAAAACAAATAGTATTTCTCATTATAATTAGAAGGTAGTGTTTTGGACTTAATTTCATGGTAAAGGCATCTGACCAACACATTTCATTAGGAGGGTGACCAGTGTGTTCCAGTTGGCCCATGGTTACTATTTCTGCACCCTGTCTGTGCCGGCAGAACATTTTGTTAGAGAAGCATAGCTATTGTGATCATCAGAGTGGATAGAGTTGGCCTTTATTTACGTCCCTGGACAACCCAAAAAGCCATCTATTTAGTTTTATAAATCATAGTTTTTAGACCTCCTTCAACAAAGTTTAGATTATGAGGAGACCGTTAACTTCTGAAAGTGCTCTTATGGTATACTTAGGTCAAGTCATCTTTTTCTCTCTAGAAGTATATTTATATTTAACCTTCTGGTTGTCAAAAGCCCTGGTTTTTTTGGCAAGCCTCTGGATTTGACTTGAGTGGTGTGTTTGTCCTACTAAGTGAGCGTCTGATACTGTCTGCGGGGCCCTGATTAACCTCTTTAAAGAACCCTCCTGGTGCTGAGGGAGGTTGATTGGACTGCATATAAAAGCAGCATCCTTGGGGGGCTCACATTCATGGAGCTCTCTCCAGAGCCATTTCTCATTTCCTCACCTTGTACCTCCTCCCCTGCCTTGTAATCACTCCCCATGTTCCAGCCTTTCCTCTCTTATCTCATTTATTCTCCGCTCTTGACTTTGCTTGCAGCCTGCGGTTTCATGTGAGTTAGTTACATGCACTAATTCAGATCCTGCATTTGTGCCAAACCAATCTTCATCACAAATTGATCGTTGAGGAACACTTCCTTAATAGTCAAATTTTCAGGGCTATACTCTGAGAGCAGCCATTAATAAGCAGCTAAGTCCTATGGCTGAGCTCTGGACAATAAAAAATTGCGAGGGAGGTATCTTTGTTCTCTTTCTAGGGACACCAAGAATGAGTCACGCACCAGGCAAACCACCTCTCCCCCCCCCCCCTATAAACATGAAGATAGGTAACTTGTTGCATAAAAACTAAAGATTAAAAAAATTAAGATATCATAGAATGAAATATTTATTCAGGTCCATGCAAAATCAGATATTAATATTAACCTGTTTATTAGCTGGTGTCCAGCAGCAAAATTATCATGACCACAATAGCAACAATAGTAGTAACAAAAAATTGCAGATTTGTAAAATTCCGTCTATACAAAGCAATTTTTCATATACCTCTTATAAACCCTGTTGATATATGCTTAGGTAGGAACTATCTTTTAGTTTTCTGAGGGAAAATAGAATCAAGAATCGATGAGAGTATATTTCAGTGCAGGTTTTCTAACTTCAGACCACTGAACTTTACCAAGGATCCTCTACAAATGAATTCAGAAGGCTGCATCCAAAACTTCCTGAGAACTGATAAAGAAATTGGTTGAAGGTTGAATACATCCTTTAGATAATCTTGAGTTGAGTTGACCTTCAGTTTTTAATCTTCTTATCACTCCAAACCAAACACAGCCCCGAGCTAAAATAAACCACGGCACACAAGGTTCTGCTATAGCCTTTAGTCTCATGGAAATATAGTCTGGTTTTATTGCTGTTAATTGTACTTGCTTCATACTGGGTTCAGGTCCCAGAGACCAAGACCAGCCCATCTCTATCTGACAAAGACTGACAATAATGTGGAGTACCTCACTATCAGATCTGATGTTTTGGATATTGGCATCAGTCCATATCATGCATAATCATGTCCTGTTGCTCACTGCTTTGGGGAATACAGCTATCCTGGGGAAAGTTACTTTCTTTGACCCCGGTCCTGGTTCTGATTAATTCCAATTCACACTCACATTGTGGAAGCTCACGGATGCCTCACAGTTAAGTTTGTGGCCTTGTGAAAACACCTTTTTAAATATCTGTTTATTCATTACTTCTCTATAAAATAAATACTGGATAAAAATACTAATTATAGTAGTCTCCAAAAGCATGATATGAAACAGTTTTGAAAATAAATTGTATTTTAATTTTAATTAATCATAGTTAAATTTCATTTGAAAAATGTATGTGAATGTCATTTATTAGTGTAATGATAGAGGCTTTAGTAGCCTGAAAGATCGTTTTCAATGTCAGATAATTACATCTGAATTTACCTTTTGGCTGTAGGGGAAAATTGACTTTTTTGCTATTTATGTATTTATTTTTTAAATAGCAAATTTGCTATTTAAGGACTCATGTTTAAATGGAATAGTCTTGATATTATTTCTCTTTATTAATACACATTTTTTTTTTTTTAGAGTGGGAGGTGGGGGTCAGAGGGAGAGAGAGAATCTTAAGCAGACCCCACAGCACAAGGCCCGACATGGGACTAGATCTCACAACCCTGCGATCATGACCTGAACTGAAGTCATGGGTCAGATGCTTAACTGACTGAGCCACCCAGGCGCCCCTATTAATATGCATTTTTATTTACCTGAGTGATTTACTTATATTTGGGTCAGTTGTTCAATCATATTACCCAGTTACGAAAAACTTTGGCCATTTGCATGTGGATATAAAATTAAATTAAATACCAGTAGCTGTCATGGTTAAAAAAAAAATCAACCTGTAATATGTTTCCAAGAATGTGAAAAATATGTTATTGAAAATTGAGATGAGGAAGTTTGCCGTAAACCAAGAGAAGGAAGATGTTCATACCTTAATCCAGGAGTGCATCAGCCATAACTGTGTAAAAACATGAAACATCCTCTTTAAAGGCTTTTTCCAAAATTGATTTTCATGGGTTTCAAACTTGTATTATGTATTTCAAGATCAAATGAACCATATCACTCAGAGTGAAACTCAAGTTAAACTAATGAGACTTACCTTCTTTGTGGCCTAAATTGTTTGATTAAATGACATATAATATTTGCATTAAGTTATTCTGTACTTTATTGAAATCTTACATTTCTGGATTTGGCTCTCTCAGGGTTCTTATAATTCATTACAGAACTTTCTTTTAGCCTCTGTAGTGCAATAAAATTCAATCAGAAATATTACTCAGTTGAGGGGCGCCTGGGTGGCACAGCGGTTAAAAGCATCTGCCTTTGGCTCAGGGCGTGATCCCGGCGTTACGGGATCGAGCCCCACATCAGGCTCCTCGGCTATGAGCCTGCTTCTTCCTCTCCCACTCCCCCTGCTTGTGTTCCCTCTCTCGCTGGCTGTCTCTATCTCTGTCAAATAAATAAAATCTTTAAAAAAAAAAAAAAAAGAAAAGAAATATTACTCAGTTGAAATCCTTAATTTTAGTAATTAAGAAAAATTTTAGCATATAAATAATGTTATTTATTCTAAGAACCATTATAAAATGCCAAATTTTTGTATGCAATTATTAGAATTTTTGATAAATGAACCTGATTTAAACAAAACTTATGTATCTTTCCAGTTTTGTTAAAGTACAAATTATATGGGGCCATATATATATTTTTTATATTCTTGATTTTTTTGTTTCATTTTTAAAGATTTATTTATATATTTTAGAGAGATTGTGTGCACGTGTGTGTGCATACAGGGGAATGGAGGGGCAGAGGGAGATGGAGAGAGAGAATCTCAAGCAGATTCCCCACTGAGCTCAATCCCGTGACCCTGAGATCATGACCTGAGCCGAATTCCAGTTGGACACTTTATCGACTGAGCCACCCAGGCGCCCCGATGATATTTTTGTTAAGTACACCTGAAATCAAATGAATTACTTAGGGAAAAAAATTACTTTGGTAGATTTAGCCTCTCTCTAGTCTAGTACTATCAAATAGAAATATAATGCCAGCTAGACATGTAATTGAAAATTTGCTTGTAGTAATACTAGAAATTAAACATTTATCTAAAATATTGTCTTTCAAACACATTAGTAATGTAAAAATATTAGTGAAATATTGTGCATCATTTTTTAGACCTCAATTTTCAAAAAGAGTATGCATTTCACCCTATAGTACCCTATAGTGCATCTCAGTTCACACTACCCACAGTCTCAGTGCTCAGGAGCCATGTGTGGCTAGTGGTTACTGTGTTGGAAGAGCAGCTGCAGACTGTGAGGCAACACAGTGAAGTCTGGTATGGTCTAAGAACTTCTGTAATTACATTGTTATCTGAAAGTGCCATATGCTTTGTATAGCATTCAGATCTGTTGGGGGTACGTATGGACACACACACACACACACACACACACACACACACACACACATGCATCTTGCATATTTGGGTTCAGCCCTCCAGAACTGATTCCTTGGTTTATAAGAAGTCTGACTTCTCTGACTACCAGCCCTTCCTTTGAACTCCAGTCTCTTGTCTCTGACTCTCATTCACTGTCATTCAGGTTAAATGCTGTACTGAGTGACCAGTATTTAATGTTAATGTAATTGGACTTTTTTTTTTTTACTCTTAATTTAATCTGACCTGTGTGTGATATGAGTAGGTATAATGCTGAGTTTTAAAGACTCCCTGTTAGTTCTATTTTGAAAGGCAAGTTTCAGTTTGGTATTCTAGAAATCTGCTTTTGTTCTCACATAAAACACTATAATTAAGTAGTTGAAGAATTATAAGAATTCTAAAAAAGAAAGTTTATCTAATATTGAAACAATGATGAGTTAGCATGTTGTATATGTAATAGCAAAAATTCAGTGAAGTTTAGACTATTGATTTTTGGTGATTAAAGTATTTTAAAATACTTTCCAAAATAGAAATATAAAATGTATAAAATATATACTTTTTAACTCTTAAACTGTTTCAGTACCCTATAGTTCCAATGTCTGATACATTACAGTTAGTATCTACTTATGATTCCAAGTACATGACATTTATGTGTATATGTGTATATCAGTAGTTGCTTATTAAATTTTACATTTGGCCGTTTTGCACATTGATAAACAGGGTAATCTGTCCGTGTAAACAGTCTGCTTTTGTTGGCTTAATGTAAGAAAAAAAGAGGACTTAAAAAATACTAGTGGGAGGCACAGTTTAAGGAAAAACAGAGAACATAAGCACAAAAGATTATTTCTCCCACCAAAAGACCTGATTATCATGGCAAGTCATAATGGGAGTTAGTAAATCTACTCACAATTACAGATTATTGCAGTGTGCATGAAGAAATAAGATGGGCAAGAGCTAGCTAGTAATCCTTTCATTTACTCATCATGTGTTATTGCTTTGTCTTTTGTTGTTATGTGTTGAAAAAAATGTTCTGGGAAAATCGGAGACTTAAAGATTACAAATCAACTAAATTTATGGAATATAATACTTTGCAGCAAGTTTGATAGTCTTGCTTGATAGAGAGGAATAAAATCTTTTAGTAATTTAGTTTTAAAGTTTCTGAGAGCTCCGTTCGGCACAAAGAATTATTGGATCATTAGGATAGCTTTAGAAGAACATACTATGGAAGGTATGGGAATTCACAGAATTGAGTAGGCCACTCTGCTCATGGTGTGGCTAATTACAGCGCAGCTCCTCACTTCTCATACCCCCTTCCTCTCTGAATCAACACCCTTTGCCATGTGGGCTCACGGCTTCTTCCACTAAAGAGGAAAAGTAGATGTTCGCAGCCCTTGGACTTTGGTTTGACTATAGGATTTGCTTTGACCAATGGAATGTTGAGGGGTGTGATTTGACTGAATGGTTGAAAACTGCTTGCAGATTTGGGAATCTTCCGTTGTGCCACTGCCATTATCAGGAGATCACATACCTGGGCTGACTCACTTGTCTTCTGAGAAATATGAGTGACGTGTGGAGCAGGTACAAGTCTAGCCTAGACCAGTCAGCCCTTAAATAGCCTACAGACTTGTGAGCTAAATGAATGCTTACTACTAACAATAAATGCTAGCTAATCTTACCAAAGCAGACTAATTTTAGTGATGGATGAGAAGTCAGTGGTTGGACATAGGAGGTAGGTTAGTGGTGGGTAGAGAGGAGCAGGAGAAGGGTAGCAAAACATGAGGAAACTTCTCAGAGTATGGATATGTTTATTATCTCGACCGTAGCAGTGGTTTCACGGATATGGTCATATGTCACACTGATCACCTTTTACTCGTTAGATATATGCAGTTTGTTGTTGGCAGTACGTTGGGGCCACATAATTATTTGACTTTAAGTAGGAGGGGTTCGGACCCTTTCATCCACTGGTTCCACCATGACAGCTTCACTGTGAAAGAAATACAATAATGCCAGTGTAATTTTGAATACTGATACAATTTCTCCTTTTATATGTAACTGCTATTTAGATTTCATTTATTGCTTGAACAAATGTTTATCAGTCACTAGCTATGTTGCAGGCCCTATTCTGGCTCTGAGGAGATAAAGTGAATGAAGTAGTCCAAAATATATGCCCACATGGAACTTAAATTCTTAAAGTGGAAGAAACATAAACATGAAATAAATACTAAAACATCGTATTCATTCGATTTGGTCAGTCTTAAATGAAAAAAAGGAAAAGTAAAAGGGAAAAAAAATAAAAGGAAAAAAGGGATAAAAGAATATTCAGGAATGGAAAAAATATAATGGTTTTCTAGTTATTATGCAGAATACTTATATCCTCTATAATAGTTAGGAAATCAAGGCATGCTCTAACTGAAACAAAATTTGTATGAAATTCCAAACATATTCATTATTAAATAAACATTTTTTAAGCACATATCTGTGCTAAGCAATATGAAGTCAGGAATTATATGGGAGTATTCATTTTGGAAATATGTAGTATATGTGCATAAAAGAGACAGAAAATAATTTCAACCATTAAAAAGAGGATTATAGTCTCAAATGTCTTCAGGAATTATATACCTAAACAAAACCTGCAAAATATAGTTACTAGACTATTGGAGACAGTGCTGGCTATGTGATCTTGACAGAGCATGACCCAGCTGCAGGCATTTTATGTGCTATTTTTTTTTTTTTTTAGCATTTTTTAAAGATTTATTTTAGAGAAAGAGAGAGCAATCAAGCACTCACGTGAGTGTGAGTTGAGGGGCCACAGAGGGAGAGAGAGAGAGAAAATCTCAAGCAGACTCCCTACTGAGCATGGAGCCCAGGACCCTGAGGTCATGACTTGAGCCGAAATCAGGAGTTGGACTCTTAACTGACTGAGCCACCCAGGCACCCCTCATGTCTATCTCTAAACATTTGACAGTGTCTGCTAAGCACTAAAGGTTTGCACGCTAAGTGCAGGCCTTCAGCTTCCAGTCTTTAGCCTATGGCAGTACACAGTTGACCCTCCCACCCCTGCAGCCGAAAATCCACCTATAACTTTGGAATCCCCCAAACCTTAGGTACTAACTGTTCACCGGAAGCCTTACTGATAACGTTAATGGCGGATGAACACATATTTTGTATATTATACGTATTATATTACTGTATTCTTACAATAAAGTAGAGAAAAGAAAATGTTAAGAAATTCATAAGAAAGAGAAAATACATTTACAGTACTGTACTGTATTTATAAAAAAATCCCTATCTAAGTGGACCCTCATAGTTCAAACCTATGTTGTTCCAGAGTCAACTGTATGTTTAAATGGTGGTATCTCTTTATATTAGTTGTGAGTTAATCCCTTCAAGAAAGGATATAATCTCAGTGATTAAAAACTACGAACAACAGCAACATCCTGTTTATTCTTCATGTGGGGTCCATGGCCATGCTCTTAGTTGGGGGGTGTTTGTATTTGCTGTCTTCCCAGTAAGGCTGAGGGACCTTGTTCCTTTCCTACATGGACTTTTCCAGATCGACCTAGTACAGATTGGCCATGGCCCCCTGTGCATTTCAGTCTTTTTCCTCCCAGGTAGGGACAGCATTTCTCTTACCAGGCTGTCTGCACATACCTATCAGTCATAGACTAAAAGCATCTCGAGGAGATGAGGGCAGACCTCAAGGGGGATAAACACCATCTTGTGATATTTTCACCAAGTGAAGCTTTGTGTTGTTTCCAGGCCAGAGGAAGCATCTTTCTTACCATGTGAAGGGCGAGGATTTCTTTATTACAGATTGCTCAGGTTAAATTTGGGGGTTTGCAGTTCTCAAAACATCCAGCCAGATAACGCATCCTAAGTTGTAAGGTCTAACTTCTTCCCTACTATTGTCCTGATTTTTAGCAGGACACTTGGAAGGGCTATTTAATCCGTGTTTTTTGGATTTACCGTCACACCGTCAGAAGCATGAGGTCCTTGTTACTGTCTGCTCGGAGGTGATCCAGTCCCATCAAATCCAGGTGAGGGTTCTAATTCTTAGGATCATTTCTGGTATGAGTTGTTTTAAGATCAATGCCCCCAGTAAGAGACTCTTGACATAAGTTTGTGAGTTCTAGTCTAGTATTTATTTGGAAGGTGATAAGTGAGTGCAAAAGTAATAAAAGTAAGTGATGGACGCCAGTAAAAGGCTTTGTTTAGTGGGTTACAACTCTAAGCACCTGGGATTTTAGAATTTGTATGTTGTTGTCACTTGCAGCCAAACTTAATTCTAGCTAACAGAGTCAGAGTACATTTCTGTTGTTTGCTTCCAAGAATTATGACTGGTGAAGCACATTTGTTGAATTACATCAACTGTAAAATAGTCCCTATGTATTCAATGTTCTCTGTGGTAACAGGCTCTGTGCTAAGTATTTTATACACACTACCATTTGATCCTTCTAATACTTCAAAGAAATACTGTTATCCACCTTTCACAGAGGGTGCATTTGAAGCTCAGAAGGGTGCCTCAGTTTCCTCAGGGGGCCGTACATTCAATAACTGTCAGAACCACATCTTACATACATATCTCCCTGATTAGAAAGTTGCACCTTGACTGCTGCAGCACCTCGCAACTGATTCTATAATAAAAAATCCCCACTGTCATTGAGATGAAATCTTTCTTTCTCTAGCTTAGAGTCTTTGTGCCCAACCAGTGTCATTTATCCTTGTACCTCTTCATCTGAAGGCTTCAGAAATACCTGATGGTAACGATTATCCTATCTTCTGATCCATCAGTATTCTTTTCACAGGCAAACAAATCTTTAGTTTCTCAATTTATTGTTTTTGTTACCTGAATATACACATGCTGCAGATTATGTCCTGATAAGTACTATCCAGAATGAAATACAAAATCTCGTGAATGGCTTTTCTGTCTGGTATATAATAGGATGATCGTCTCTCTTGTGGAATGTAAATTAAGACAACCATTGCTTGAACTTAGCATACTTCTGAATCATGTTGAATAAATTTAATTTTTAACCTTTTCATATGAACTATTGTTTAGCTAGCTTTTCTCCATTCTGAATATACCATTTTTAGACCCAAGTGTAGGATCTTGAACTTATCACCATTTTTATTTTATGAATATTGATGTGTTGCTTTAGATCTGCCAGTATCTCTTTCAGTCTGTTATCAAACGTATTCAACAAGCCTTCCAGCTTTGTGTCTTCCTCAAATATAAACGAATAGACTTTTATAGCTTCTCAGGGTTATAGTAAATCGAAGCAGGCGAAACATATTATAGTAGTCCAAATATCCAATTTGAAATTGATTCTAAATTATACTTGAGTATTATAATTTAATATTGATTAAAATTTTACTAGACAAGCACAAAGCCATGTCTCTGTCACAAAACTATTTTGGAAAACTTATTCTTTGCTCAAATTCAGCTTTACTACTTGTATTATATTCCCAGAATCTCTAGGTATGGTAATGAGTGTATAAAAAGGAGAGAGGGAAAGTGGCTCATTAATTAGTTTTTAGAAAATTCACTTCTATCATTGCAGATATGACTGATAAATTGTCATCTTAAATAGTCTTTCTAAAATCTTATTTTTGGCTTACTTTAACTTCACTGATGCATATTTTGCGGTATCCTCCTTCATCTTTCTGGAAAACTGATCCTTTGCCCATCTTTGGCTTTCTTACTCCTCTCCTGTTCTTTCCAACTCGGTAATGATCACATCTCCTGAGACTCAGTTTGCTATCCATCTTCCTTTCTGGCCAAGACCTGGATTCGTGTATCACGTAAAAGCTGCCTCGCAATTCTGCAACTGTTGGAAAATTCAGAGTCCTCTCAATAATACTCACTCTATTTTAGACAGAAAATTGTGTTCCCAGGTGAAGATAAAAGCCAAATAGTAATAGAGAGGTTTGAGTCTGTTGTTATTAATCAGCTCTGAGCACCACACCTATGGCTTCCTGGTTGGGAAACCTCCAAAATTTTAACTTTTTTATTGAAGCAATAAGTTATCAAGGTAGAAAAATTTGAAAATGAAGACATAAAATTAAGACCACTCTAGACATGTGTGTGTAGATGTGTATGAACATTATTATATTAGTTTGCTTTTATGCATACTAGGTATATATTAGATATATAATTGATATGTAATTATATTTCTTGATGACCACATAGTATTCTGTCATGTGTGTTTACTATTATTACTTAACTTTACACATGTGGCTGGACATTTTGATTATTTCCAAAACAGCACATTTTAAAATGATACTTATTTAAATACAAATATGTATTTCATATTTATTTTTGAAAATTAAGGTTATTATTTTACTACCCAGAGGATGTGCTTGTGAAATTATGGCTACAGCCATATGTCAGTATTTTATTTGAAATTGTTCTCCATATTGGCAGTGATTTTTTTTTATTAGTTTCAGAGGTAGAATTTAATGATTCATCAGTTGCATGTAACACCCAGTGCTCATTCCATCAAGTGCCCTTCTTAATGTCCATCACCGAGTTACCCCATCCCCTACCCGCCTCCCCTTCACCAGCCTTCAGTTTGTTTCCTAGAGTTCAGCATCTCTTATGGTTTGCCTCCCTCTCAGTTTTTATCTTGTTTTATTTTTCCTTCCGTTCCCCTTTGTTCATCTGTTTTGTTTCTTAAATTACACATATGTTGAAACCATATGACTTTCTCTGACTTATTTTGCTCAGCATCATACCCTCTAGTTCCATCCATGTCTTTGCAAATGGCAAGATTTCATTCTTTTTGATGGCTGAGTAATATTCCATTATAGATACACACCATATCTTCTTTATCCATTCATCAATCAGAGGCTACTTGGGCTCTTTCCATAGCTTGGCTATTGTTGATAGTGCTCTTATAAACATTGGGGTGCAGATGTCCCTTTGAATCATTATATTTGTATCCTTTGGATAAATATCTAGTAGTGCAATTGCTGGGTCGTATGGTAGCTCTATTTTTACCTTCTTGAGGAACCTCCATACTGTATTCCGGAGTGGCTGCACCAGTTTGCATTCCCATCAACAGTGTAGGAGGGTTCCCTTTTTTCCGCATCCTTGCCAACATCTGTTGTTTCTTGAGTTGTTAGTTTTATAGATTGGCAGTGATTTTGACTTTGAATTATAAGGCACTTAAAATGTTCTGTGTAATTAGTAAACAACATTGCATTTCATATAGCACTTAGAGTCAGTAAGTGGGTATTCAGTAGAATTTTAAATCATTAAATTTCTGTTTACTTTTATATTTCTAAGTTATTTTTGTTTTAATCCATAAAACTATTGAAATAAATATTCAGTCTTAATAACAGGAAACCCAAGTAAAGAAACAGAAATAATATGTAGGTGTGTGTTTGGTAACCACCTTGTATTTCTTCATTTTATAATATATCTCCTCACAGCATCTTTGTCATATTTTCCCCCCATAAGTGACAGATCTTTCTTAGTGGATGATACTAGGTCTTATATCATTTGATTAGGTAGTTCTGAATTTAAGGATAGTAGATAACCCACCAGGTTAAAGAAGAATGAGAGGCTCACGATCATCCATCCTGCCCAGTTTATAAGGATGTATCCAGTCTTGGGATGTAAATTCTCCACATTCTTCCCACATCTGCTTACATTTTGTTGTGGTAAACCTGAACATGATTACTGAAACCTAAGTATAAGAACTAATATAACAAAATAGCATATTTTAAGGCAAAAGATTTGATGAAACTGTTGTTAGGAGTACATGATCCTCTGATTAGTAAATGTAAATAATGGAAAGGCATTGAATACTGGATAATGCAGGAAACTCAAGAATGGCCACAGGCTTCCTTAGTCTTCTTGGGGGATCTGTCTTATCTAAATTATGTGACCACAGGTTATGTTAATCCCCTAACCCAGAGCTGAAAAGCCAAGGAAAATATACACCACTAATTAAGTGGAAGGATCTTAAAGCTATACAATGTTGAAAATCTTAAAAATCACAAATGGTGCAGTCTCCTGCAGGAAGAACCAAGTAAATAAAGGAAGACATGGAGCCATCAATAAGAAAGCTATGAAACTGAGATAATTTCTAAATACTCTTTGACCTTTACTTTAATTAAATATCAATTGGCTGCCCTCTATTTATACTGGTTTTGGCAGCTGCTAGAGATAGAAAAGTGATGGGTGAAACCAAACTGTTTTGAGTCAGAGCTTCTAACATCAAGGAAGATGCTGCGTACACAATTAAAATGAAGTCTGGTACACGTCTGTGACTCTAAAGCACGTTGCCAAGAGACATACAGGTGGAACCCTTACACAAGTATGGAGGAGTTGGGTAGGGCTTTTGTGAGGAACTGGGATCTGAGACCAGCCGTAGGGAGTCATATTTGTTTGGTATGAGGAGAGAAAGAACAACAGATACCAAGAAGTTTATGAATCCTTTGAATTCCCAGTAGAATCTGGTGCCTCTGACTGTTTTTCTGGTGAGTCCTTTAAAAGACCCTTTTCATATAACCTTGGGCTATTAAAAATTGAACTGGATCTTTGTCCAACCTCAGTAGTTCCCAGGATCTTCATTGAGATAGTTCCGCTCTAAGTCAGGAACTACAGCAGCTCCAGACCAGGAGTCTCTGCTTCTGTTGGCGAGGCTTGATCACCCAAGGGTAGCCCTCTCTTTGCTGGGTTTTACAAAGACCCAGGCTTCAGTATGCTGACATCTGAGAGACTCACACATTATGTAGAAGGGTGGTTTTGAGAATAATGGGAGGAAATAAGAGTGTAGTAGAGCAGTGGGAAAGGATAAAACTTGTTTGGAAGTTAAGGTATATCATTTAATAAATTAGAACTACCATATCAAACATACTTTTGAAAGAAAATTAACATTGCTTTAATTTATTCAAATATTCTAAAATGAGAAATAGATATGTAACATTAAATGAATGTGTTTTCAAAGGTTACTCATTATTAGCTTTCATCCTGATGGCTACTCTATTTAATCACAGAGAATTAGAAAGATTATATGTGATTCAGCTCAGAAAATATACAGAATAACAAATGAAAAATAAAGTCTATCTGAAAGGCTCTGAAAATATATGATGACATCAAGTTCAGCTCTCTGTGAGCTATAGACACTGTTGCGCACGTGTATCATTGCTTGATAATTGAGCAAAGATGTTTTATATTGAACAAAGGCATGGGTATGATTGAAGTTGAGTATCTTCCAATGCAGAAACATATGAAGTATATGCTGTTGGAAATCAATATCTGATAAATACATCACAATTCTCTATGCACTTTAGTTATAGGTTGCCATAATACAAATGGATTCACTTAATTTTATTTTGTTGGAATCCTTCCCTAATTCTGCACATTCACAATTGGGGCCAGCCTAGATCTTACTCTTAGACTTTGATGTAGAGGTTAGCTTTGACTTCTTCCCAATGACAAATTTGAATGTCTTCCCACACATGACTTTAGGTGGGAAAACAAGGGTACTTTATTATCATAAATCTTTTAATAATACACTACTAAAATTGAAGAAGGAAATGTCCAAAGACATCTTTTTCTGGATATTAGAAGGATAGTCTTAATTAATTAAAAATAGAAGAATGTTTGTTAATATAGTGGATGAATCATATATCAAATAGCCAAATCATACCACATCATTAATGAAATAGTAACCACAATAATTTCCAACCCTCCTCATTGAAAAATTTTCAATAATCTAGGAATGCTGCATGCAATAGACATTTCCTACTGGTTTACAATACATATTAGCACAGGAAAAAGGGTCAGAGAACTTCTATATGAAAGAATTCCTCATAACTTTGTGTATACTGTGAAGTTGTTTTCTCTATTTAATTCCTCCTAAACACATCTTTGCACATTCGTATTAAAAATCAGAAACAAAATAAAGCTATTGGTATATATATAAAATCGTTATGATATTTTTGAATCTTTACAATGAGCTTATATTACTTTTAAAACCAGAATATACAGTAAAGGTTTTTTTGAGAAAGGATTTCAATGAACAATTTTGGCAAAAATATTTTGAAAAATATGAATATTGTAGAGAGAATTTCCTATTTAAAAGAGTATGATACTGGCATAGAAATATATTGACTTTTAAATTTTTTATTGGCCTACAGCGACAGTGACTTATTTCTATTTATGATTTTGTTGGTTGGGAACGGGGCCTTTGCTGGGTGGCTCCTCTGCTCCTCGTAGTAGAGGTGGGGGTGGTGCCCGTTACCGGCTTCCTCGGGCAGTAGGGCTGGGCTTGAGCTTCGGGAAAGCTTCGGTCACGTGTTGGACTGCTCAGCGCTCCTCTGTGCTCTGTCTTCTTCCGTTACTGTTGCCTCACATGATCACCAGCATCTAGCTAGAACTTCTATTCTGCAGGGCAACTTGGTTTTTAGTAATAATAATATTTTAGTGCACATATTGTTTATTTCATAAGTGATGAGAACATCATTAAGTAGGAGGAAAGCTAAGAGCTCAGCAGTTTGAAGAGATTCAAGTTAGGGCTCAGATATTGCAGTTCACCTCTCCTCTTGTTAAGTATAATTTGGTGGCTTTCAGTTTCTCAAATGACTAACTTTTCCTTCAGTATATCTCTATTCACATGGGATTTTAATACTGATCTGTCAGATGAATTTTGTTTAATAGATTAGATGGCAGGATTTAAACTCTCCATAGAAAATTCCTACTCAAGGATTGAAATTTAGGTTTCCAGGCCTTTAAAAATTTTTTGTGTTAAAGATCAGTGCCTTCTCTGGATGATACTGGGGTTTACCTGCTAAAGGTACTGGTTTAGAGCTCACTTACGGTTCTGTCTAAAAGATTCCCAGGTCTTGGGATTTATTTAGAGAATATTATATTTAAGTAATTCTTTTGGGTGAAGGGGAGAATATGTGACCCCAAAATATGTCACTTTGGCATGTGTGTTATTTTGAGCTGAAGGCATCAAGATCTAACAGCCTCAAGAAAATCTTTTTACTTCTCCCTGAACTACCTAAAATAATTTGGATGGGGGTGGGGGCTGGCTCAGAGAGAGCTATTCCCAGACATAATGTTTATATGAATGACCCATCTGTATGGCAGGGCAAACATCTGATCACCAGATATCTGCTCTTTGTAGTGTCCTGTGAATTACCCTCCTCCCACCTACACTTTGAAGCCCCAGGTCCCCACACATCCCTTAGCTCAGGATGCACAGAAGCCTCGACTGCTCCTCGTGCTCTTGGGTTTCATATTTTTATGGGGCTTCTATACATACAAAATTAAGTTTGTTTTCCCTCTGTTCATCTGTCTTATGCCAATTAAATTATTAGACAAGCCAGAGAACCTAGAAGAGTAGAAAAAAATTTTTCCTCCCCTATCTGGACTTCCCAGAAATTTAATTTGTTAAGATTAAGCTATAGCAAAAACTGAGATCATATATTTTAGAAAATACAGGAAAACTTAAAAAAGCCGATACCAGTTGTTCTTGTACTTTCATAATGTTGTTTATGGTACAGAGGAGATAATAAGCAGAATTAAGCTTCTTGAAAAACTTTTCCAAATTAATTTACATTCCAGTTTCTAAAATTACCCTGTCCACTGATTACTCTTAATACAGGCGTACTCGTGGCCTACTGTGCTTTGTTTTATTGCACCTCACTGACCGCAGTTTTTACACATTGAAGGTTTGCGGCAACCCTGTGTTGAACAAGACTGTTGGCACCATTTTTCCAGTAGCATCTGTTCACTCTATGTCTCATTTTGATAATTCTTAGAATATTTCAAACTTTGTCCTTACTGTTATATTTGTTACAGTGATCTGTGACCAGTGATTACAATTCACTGGAAGCTCATGTGATGGTTAGCATTTTTTACCAATAAGGATTTTTAATATTAAAGCATGTAAATTCTTTTAGACATAATGCTGTTGCAAACTTAGACGACAGTGTAGACTACAGTATCATGTAAACATAACTTTTACGTATAGTGGGAAACCAAAGCATTCATTTGACTCCCTTTATTGTGGTCTGGAACTGAATTAATATCTTTGAGATATGCCTATGTTTTCTTAAATTAAAAAAACCCCAGAAGACATATAATATTTAAAATTTTTTTCATGTAGACATGAAAATTAAATTAAAAGAACAGGTAGTCATACCTGTTTAAAAAAAATTGAATTCATAGTTAAAAACCATCCAACTAGAAAACTTCCAATCTAGATTTTTTTTTCCTGTGGCGAATATCTAACAAACATTAAAGAAGAAATAACACTCATTCTCCACAGTCTCTTCCAGAGATTAGAAGAGGAGGAAACACTCCCAACTCATATAATGAGGCTAGCATTTTCCTAATGTATTACAAGATATTATGGGAAAAGTAAGGGGCACCTGGCTGGCTCAGTAGAGCATGCAATTCTTGATCTCCATGTCATGAGTTCAAGCCTCATGTTGGGAGTGTAGCCTACTTGAAAAGCAAAATACAGGCCCAAATCCCTTATGAACAAAGATACAGAGGTTTTCAACACAATTGGTAATTTAAATCCACAAACGCTTTGCAAAGCAGTTTAGCAGTTTCTTATATGGTAAAACGTCCATTTATCATATGACCCTAGAATTCCCCTTCCAGAAATATGAAGACTTTGGTCACATATATATTGGTATGCAAATGTTTATAGTAGCTTTATTCACAATCACCAGTAACTGGAAACAAACCAGATCTCCTTTAACCAGTTATAGATAAGCATCCATACAATGGCATAGTACTCACCGATGAAGAATTGAAGTATCAGTTCATAGAATACTAATGAATCTTAAAAGTATATAAGTGAGAGGCTCCACACTCAGAAAGCTCCCTGTTGTATGACACTGGGGGATAGGGCGAACCCTAGGGGAACGGGCTGACTAGAGGGGAATCATGACATTCTGGCAGTGATGGAGCACTTCTCTGAGAGGCTGAGATGGTCAATAATGACTCTGCATTTGTCAGAACTCACAGAGGAAAAATCACATGTTATACGAATAAAACTGTGCTGACACTGCTGGTGCCCAAGGGCTCAGTGTCAGAGATGAGCAAGGACACGGGGTGAGGGGCAGAGGTTGGAGAGGGGGCAGGGGGAGGGGAGAAGGGGGGGAAGGGGGTGGGGTGGCTCCACATGAGCCTGCTCAGGACCTGCTTCTCTCTGCAGCTCATGGTGGGTGAGGACCGTGTTGTGCTCCTGGGCGACAAGGACTCCAGCAGGTGAAAGGCTGACTTCACTGGTGACAGGGCCCCTGAATGGCAGGGCACGCCTGGTGGCAGGTAGGGCAGCCAGCCTGGGGTCTACCTCAGTGGGTGGAATGGTGGCGGCAGGTGGAGGCGAGGCCCAGCTCCTCCATAGGGGAGGCTCTGAATAAAACTTACTGCAAAATTTTAAAAATAGATCAAGTGGGACTTGAAGAAAATTTGGACACAACCCATAAGCACGGTGAGGGGTGTGGAGAAGAAAGGAGGTAACCTGAGTAGCTGTGGAAAACTCTTTAACTGGCTGCTGTGGGGCTAAAGACCGTGAACTACACAAACAGTAGCAGTGTATGCTACACAAACGCTGTGCTCTAGTAGTTAGACTTGTTTTTCACAGAGCTGTGCTGTAGCATTGCTGGAACTAATGTATACGCGTACTGGGCTGGATCGAGTCCGGAAGTGCACTGTAACAGTGAGAGACTGGGCTCTCTGGCTGAGAGAGTAAGTGGTGACAGACAGAGGGGAAGTCCGGAACCCACCCCGTGACGCTGGGTTGGAGGTGGAGGCTAGGACATGAGTGTCTCATGTATACAGAATGTACAGAGTCTCAGGTACAAAACAAATACAGGATGTGCAGGGCGGCAGGTTAGTATATATCCATGCTAATATACGTGCCGTATGTATCGCATGTTTAGTATATTTATATATATCTCCCAGAAACTCTTGTAATGAGTGAAACCAATGGAATAGATCCCAATTTCCAATAAATAAGCCGGGCTTCTATGGAGAATTGCAGGACTGGACAGAGAGAATACAAAATAAGCCTGGAGCATCTTATGGTTCCTGAAAATAAGGAAGTGATCAAAAGTAAATAAAGGATGTCATCATATCAAAGGACATTGAAGCCAGTCTTAAAGAGCTCCCCGTGGCCAAACCTGAACAGTCGTATTATTGACTACATCCCTTTCTACATGCAGGAGAGGACACCGTGGTGAAGGCTAGTTTTTATTCAGCCTAAACATAGAAACACTTAACAACCTCTCTATAGAGATAATACTTGCAAAAACTACCAGGTCATTGATAGTTCCATGAACTATGTCATCTAATTTAATCTTCAACAATTGTATTTCAGAAGTCTTAGAATTTATGCATAAGAGAATGGAGACATGGCAAAGTTTAAAAATTTGCTTGTCTCTTGGTTGACATGGCAGAACAAAAATTCAAAGTTTAGATTGCATATCAAAGTGTGCTTTTAACTTTTTAAATTCTGAGATTGTCTTATTTGTCTTATATGTGGATTGAAAGTAGCTTTGGTGTTTTGCTTACCAGAGCATTCATTTAATCCATTATGTTCTTCACAATCGTTCAGAGGGAAACATAGCCAGTCAACAAAGAAATTCATATGACAAGGTTAAAACAAATATAATATCAGCAACGGAAATAAAGTAGTGGAAATAAGTGTTCACTGCTGCTATAATGAATATTCATTCAACAAATATTTATCATGCATTCATGTACTTACCACTGTTCTAGGAAATAGGACATAGGAATTTTAAAAATTCCTTTATGAAGCTTACACTGTAGTTGTCATATATGGTAAAAAACAAACACCAGTTAAATAATGTACCAAATAAGATTATGGTGATGAATTTTATCAAAAAGTTGGATGTAACCTCTTTATGGGACTAAAGTTTTTTTATAGTGCAAAAACATTCATTCTTGAAAGCTTTTTGGGTATTTTGTTAGATAAGGTATAGACTGACTACGTAGCTCCCTCTCTGAACCTAATGTGAAGAGACTTTGCATTGATACAGGTTTGGAAGGTATGTTTACTTTCATCTAAATCTGTGTTGTCCAAAAGGTCATCCTCCAAAATTCTGTTTCTTGAAAACAGGTACTATCTGTTACTAAATGAGGGGAACATGTCCTCATAGAAGACAAATAAGACAAATACTCCATCATTTAAAATGGAGTGAAATTGATGATATATACAAGTAGATATATATGCTGTACTGGAGTATTGTATGTACTGTCTGTCACCGGACTTCCATTAAGGGGAATCTGTTTTGAAGAGTTTCTTACAAGGGCTTGACACATGATTTGGAAGACAGAATGGTGACTGATGATAGGGCTTCAGAAGAAGATGAACATGACTATTTTGCATTGAAACAAAGGCACTACTTGAGACTCGGGGGTGGGGATAGATAACTGCTTGAACTAGTGGCTACAGGATGGTGTAGGCCGATGTTAAGAAAAGTGGAGCCTGCTGCTTTATTTGAACTCATTGATATTACTGGAAATGGGCACATATTTAATAAACTTTGATGACATCAGTGATATGCATGGCAATGATATGCATTGAAACAAGGGGAGATTATGTATCTCAATAAACTGGTAAGAAAGAACCAGTGTGTTTTGAAGGGAAAACTTGGAATATAAATTCCAAGCGGCCAGGGGTGTGGCAAGCTTTTGGGAATTTGCTGAGATCTTGAAGTCTTTGGTCTTTGTCAGGACATGATGCTAGGTGTCAGAGAAAAAGTTGGGTATAGTTTTCCCAGATAATGAGTGATAGTGAGGTCATAGGTCACAGTTAGATTATAAATATACAGAAATCTGATTTCTGGGAAATTTTTATTTATAAATTGTCAGTTCTGCAACAGTGCAGACACTTTGGCTAAAGATATGGAAGCATGATTCCTCTCACTTGGCAGAGCAGAGTGAGAGCAATAGCAAATGAAAATTATAATTTCCTTTCCATTTCCTAGGTAAACTGACCCTAGATTCCTCTTCAGTACTCAGAAATATGAAGAGCAACTGCCTGGTAATGTCATTGCAGATTAACTTCATTTTGGAAAACATTGTGTGTCTTTTGAAGTCTAATTCATCATGGTTAAGGACACAGGCACTTTAAATATCTGGCTCTTGTCTTAGCTTTAATTTTTAACAACAAAGATATATTTAATTTTTCTATCCATTATTTACCTTCTGTGATTTTTCAAAAGAGACTTCTGTAAGGAAAAGAGATTTATTTATTTTTAAGTTTTTTTTAAATTAAAAAAAATTTTTTTTGAGAGAGAGCGCACATGAGTGGTGGGAAGGGGCAAAGGGAGAGAGAGAATCTCAAGCAGGCTCCACGTCAGCACCTAGCCCAACACAAGACTCAGTCCCATGACCCTGAGATCATGACCCGAGCTGAAATCGAGTTGAACACTTAACCGACTGAGCCACCCACACATGCCTGGAACAGAGATTTAAATCCCCATACATTCAGTCCTCAGTATGAAATAAATACTTTTTGTCATTGACCATGTTTTCTTGGGAAATGTTTCTTATATTGATCCATATATACCATATCTCTTAAATTTGCCTGGAGTGAGATTCTCCAGCACAGATGAGTAACGCAGTAATGACACATTGTTCCATACTTAGATAAAGACATCTTTTCTTCTGGATCATCTTATAGTCTGAGTTAGTAAGAGTGGTCCCTGGACACAACATTTGTCATTCATCATTTCAAAACTTACTAAAGCATCATTGAACTTTATCGTATACTGGAGAGTCCCCTTAGTGGAGATTAATACATAGCCTTCTTTTTTTCCAGCTATTCTGACATCACATAGAAGGCATCATTGTGATAAATTTGAAACGTAGTCTTTATGAAGATGAATTGGAAAGTAAAATTTTAAATGTAATAATATGTTAAAAGCTTGTTTTAATCTCCATCTAGAAAATAATTAGACAAAGGGTGCCTGGGTGGCTCAGTTGGTTAAGCATCAAGGTCCTGGGATCAAGCCCCAAGTTGGGCTCCCTGCTGAGCAGAGTCTATTTCTCCCTCTCCGTCTGACTCTCCCGCCTACTTGTGCTCTCACTCTCTCAAATAAATAAATAAATAAATAAATAAATAAATAAAATCTACAAAAAAAGAGAAAATAACTAGACACTGTTCTTGTCTGTCTTTAAAAATACCCATTACTTCACCATAGAACTCAATGTAAACATGCTGAATTTTTATATAAGATAAAAGCTTCTAATTTTTTATGTACTGATCTTGATATTTTCATGAATGTATTTCTATAAACATCTGTGGTTTATGATTTTTCGACGTCTTCCCCATCACAGAATTTCAAATCTGTAGGTTAGTATCCTTTCCATCTTCACCTGCCAACACATACACAGACTAAAACATACGGGAGAATAAATACATGACGAAAGGAAGTTTCAGAAATGCCATTTTGAAGCACTTTGTCTTTCATAATCCCTGCTGGGATCCACCAGATGAGCTAAAACAAATACATGTGTTTAACCCCTGTTATGACTCGGGAACAGGTGGTAGTTTATAACTCGCACATTTTATCAGCCTCGTCAGTACTCCAGTAAAAGTGAGCATATGAGCCATCCCATTAAAATTTTATTTTTGCTTATTATATTCTACACAGAGGATGATAGTAGCAGGAGTTTGTTAAACCGTAGGAGGTAGTGGTTCTGACATCCCCCCATACTGGACATCTCAGATCTTCCAGGAAAAGCAGATACTCCTCAGAGGATTCTCAGAATCTACTTATGCTTTCCTCTCATTTCTTAGTCCCCACAGTGGGAAGTGTTCACAGAGACAAAGTTGGTTCAACGTGTTCAGAACTGGACTAGCAATTTCATAATAATCACAGAATTTTAAACTAGCGTTATCCAGAAACATCACTAATTTCAGGTACCTTACTTACAAATGCTCTGAAGAATTTCAGATCACTTGTTTAAAGAGCAGAATCTTCCCTAGTGACACAGTTAAATGATGCAGCAGATACTGAGGATTCAGTGTGGAAGGGAAAAAAACGTTAAGTGAGACACTGATCTGAGGGGACATTTCCTTTCGTGTGAGGATGTGTACCGGTAAAGAGTCAGGTGAGTTATAGTGGCGACAGAGGCAAAAGGAAAACAAAGTAAAGACAAACTGGCAATAACAATGAGATAGAAATGGCAAGTGGTTTCACAGTGCTAAGTAAACAGGAAATGTACCCAACTTCACCTGTGGGGGGGACTGCTGAATTTCTGAAAGAAGCAAGTGAGAGGTGAAATGAATATGCATAAGGAGTGCAGGGCCAGAGTAGACTCATCTGGGCTTAAAAATAGTGACTGGGCAAGGTGATACCATTTTTCCTATTGTATTACTTCTCTAAGGGAGTGGTGTCCAACTTTGTTTTGTTTTCCAAGCTTGCCTTATAAGGCTTCACATCATCATTTTTAAAAATTTTTCTTCCGATTTGATCAGGTAAGAGAAGCAGAGCCTTGTCAGCAAGTGCATTCCTGGGAGACTCTTCATTCAGACCGTACACCTGTAGGGTTCTCTACTTAGGGATCTGATGCTGCTCTATGATTATTAATGAGATTTTATCTAGACCTTTTTAATAGGACTCCAATTGTAAGCTTTATTTCACCCTTTAATGCTCTGTGTAGTGATAATAAGGAACCTTTGATTCTCCTCTGTAGTGTGCATATCCGAGTATTCTGAAACAAGGATCAAATGTGGAACATTATTTAAATGTGTTCTCTTGTGAGTTAATGCACAGGCGTTAGGAATGAGGTAGAAGCAGAGATGCTCCTCAGTGAAGAGGAATAACTTTTACATTAACAAGATGAATGCATTCTTCACATTTTTGCCCCACAAACAAATGGTAAAAATGCAGTGGGAATTTCAAATGTTAAATAAAATATCTGTGTTCAGACCGTTGCTTCAGAGCTAAAGGAAATTGTTACTGTGGAAATATAAGGTGATATTAAAAGAATGCAACTGTTCAGCCGAATGGCCCAAAGAATAACCATTATTGCTATTTTCCTTTAAAGTTCTCCAAACGTAATGCTTTATGGAGTGGCATATTCCGTACCATCCCACAGTTAGCCCGCTGGTGTGTGTTTTATCTGTCCTCCGCACACTCAGGAGTGGATGTACAGTTGGTGTGTCTCTAGTTCCCATCGGTACAGATCCTGGAGAGTCTGCTTTCCACAGCCTTGGGCATCCCAGTCATCATCACGTCCTGCGACTTCTGCTTCCTGAATAGGTCTCAGGTTTCTCTCTGTTCATGCCCACCGCACATATCCAGGCTGCAGTGATCTCTCACCTGAAACACTGAATATCCACAGCTTGGCGCTTAGGGTGATGGCTGTCAACGCACAGTGACAGTGTGAGCCCACCTAACAAATGCACCAAATGCTCACTGCCGTTCTGTTCACTTGATAAGGGAGGTGTGTTTGTGTTTTAGTTTCTTAGGGCTTCGGTAACAAACGATGATATGATTAGTACCTTAAAGTGTCATAAATGTGTCTTCTCGTTGTGGAGGTCAGAAGTCTGAAATGACAGCGTTGCAGGGCCGCACGTCCTTGTTGCCTCTTCCAGCTCCTCGTGGAGGCAGGTGTTCCTGGCTTGTGGCAGCATCACACCAGTCTCTGTCTCTGTCCTCACACGGCTTTCTCTCTGTGGTTTCTCTCATTGTCTTCTCTACGAGAAAACTTGACATTGATCTTAGAGAACACCCTAAACTAGGATAGTCTGATCTTGAGATCCTTAGCTTAATTACATCTGTAAAAGCCGTTTTTTCAAACAAGGTCACAATGAAAGGTTCCAGGGGACAGTAATATTTTCATAGGTCCAAAAGCTAATCAAGTAGTGATAACTTATCTTTGTATTCAAGTTTGACAGTCTTACATTGGATGGTTGAAATACCTCTTATGTTTGGGTTTAAACCCCACTCAGACTTAAGTCTTGCATTTAAATTCCTTAGTACCATGGAGAACTCACAATTAAGTATTCAGTATAGTCAGAGAAACAAACACATAACAAGAAAGAAAGTGCATCACTATTGCTCTCATAGGAAGAAAAACGGGGTGGGGGGGCTTTATAAATTTGAGCACCATCCAAGATGGTGGAAGAATGGGCATGGATAGTTGGAAGAATAGATGCAGAGAGGTGAGTGGGCTGATGAATAAATGAAGTTCATCTTTTTTCATTTGTTATCTGACTTTGTCCCTCCATTAAAATACTTCTTAATGCCTATAAGAGTATTTTTAAAATTTAATTTTGGGAAGGCACAAATCCTTTACAAGTAGTAGCTATTCTCCAGAGATTAATCCTGGTCATCAGAAATCATCTATAGATTTTCTTGCTAAAAACATAATGCTAGGCCTAGATTGATACCACTTTCCCATTTTTCCCTCTTTTTCTCTTGCCAGGTATCTTCTTAAGGAGTTTTTCCCTTCATGTATACATTTCCATTGATTACATTAATTACCTTTTTATCTACTTCACTCTGACCTATTTCTTACTAAAGAATTACATGGAAAACTGGATTTCACCAAATCTTTTGTTTCTAAATATTTTAGGTTGGAATTTTCTTATTCTTTTAAATATAGCACATAATACTAACTTGAAATATACAATGTGAAATCACATTCTTTAAGATAGAATAAGAAGACTCATAGATTAGTGAAATATGGGTAGATAGCTCTTCATATGGAGAATGTCTCTGTGCCATAGTGGTCATTCAGATGTTTAACATTTTAATTTATTTTTTCTTGGGTGGAAGTGATATATAGACTCACAGTTGGGAAAGCAACAAATATATAAATTGTATTCAAGGATGTAAAAAAACCCTAAAATTTCAACATACTCCACCCCCCCCCCCAATTTTATATATTTCCCAGTTATAAACATTTAGAATCAGGGCTATAGCTTCACTTGGGGACTATGCTTGCCCATTACAGAGAGCTAATGTATTTTCCCAAAAAGTACAGATGCTACTTTTTGCTGTGTATGATCAGCAGTTTTTTTAAAAAAGCTTTGATATTAATTTTTTTAGTGGTAATGTGTAGAAAAACTCAATTTAATTTTGGTTCCTAGGGTGACTTTGCAGTGCTTGTAGGAGAGAGGGTAAGAAAGTAGGAGGTGTCCCATCAGAGCCCATCAGTACTTTAGTACTGAAGCACATGGTTTAGAGTATTTGTGAGTAAGTGTGGTCAGATGTTTAGGTATTTTTTTTTTAGTTAAACTAAAACAAGCTACTTTCTCTTTCCATTAGTTTCCTCACCAAAGATTACTACATATATACTATATTATTTCCCAGAGTTTTGATAGTCTGCTTGCAGCCTCATTTTTAAGTCCTCTTATCTCTGGGATGCAATGTAATGGCAAATTTTAAAAATTAAACATTTAATATAATTAAGATCATGGTATATTTTTGGATCATGGGCTATAAATACCTTTCATTAATGATGATTAGGTAATTACTGAATGGGAGAAGATATTTGAAAATGACATATCCAATAAGGATTATCCAAAATATATACAGAACTTATACGACTCAACACCCAAAAAACAAATAATCCAATTAAAAATGAGCAGAAGACGTAAATAGACATTTCTCCAAAGAAGACATCCAGATGACCAACAGACATGTAAAAAGATGCTCAGCATCACTCATCATCAGGGAAATACAAATCAAAACTACAATGGAACATCACCTCACACCTGTCAGAATGGCTAAAATAAAAAACACAAGAAACAACAGATGTTGGTGAGCATATGGAGAAAGGGGAACCCTCTTATACTGTTGGTGGGAATGCAAACTGGTGCAGCCACTCTGGAAAACAGGATGGAGTTTCCTCAAAAAGTTAAAAATAGAACTGTGCTATGATCTAGTAATCACACTACTGGGTATCTACCCCTAAAATTAAAAAAAGAAAACCACTACTTCAAAGGGATGCCTGCATCCCTGTGTTGATAGCAGCATTATGAACAATAGCCAAATTATGGAAGCAGCCCAAGTGTCCATCCACTGATGAATGGATAAAGAAGGTGTGGTATATATGTATATACAATGAATTTACTCAGCCATAAGAAATGATAATATGTTACCATTTGCAACAACATTGATGGAACAGAGACTATTATGCTAAGCAAAGTAAGTCAGTTAGGGAAAGATGAATATCATATGATTTTAGTCATATCTGGAATCTAAGAAACAAAATAATTGACCAAAGAAAAAAAAAAAAAAAAGAAACCAAGGAACAGACCCTTACCTACAGAGAACACACTGCTGATCCCCAGACGGGAGGTGGGTAGGAGATGGAGTAAATAGGTGATAGGGATTAAGGAGTGCCCTTGTCCGGATGAGCATGGGGTGATGTATGGAAGTGTTTGATCACTACTGTACACCTGAAACTAATATTACACAATATGTTAACTAACTGGAATTAAAAATTTAATGAAAAAATGATGATTAGGTAATAGGTTCTTATTTTGAAGCTGTGCTCTCAAAATAATTCACAGGGACTGGCTTTAGTAATAAGGATTGATCCAGTTCCAGGGTGGATAAGCTGCAGGAGTGTTACATAGGAAGTTAATAGGTCCTGCAAGGTGACGACCTCCACAGAGCCCAGTTGCTTCAGTTATATTTATTCAGCGGATTTTAATGGTTTGTCAAAATGTCCAATTTACACATTATAATTTTGCATTTTGCAGAGAAAACACTGTGGCAAAGCTTATGAATTGTCATGGATTTAAGTAGATGTTTTCTCTGAAGAAGTCTTTCAGGTTTGCAACATGGGATGACTATGTATACATGAAATGTAGTCAGAAAGGGCAGTTCTTTGGTGTTCGTGTGAGGGGCGTGAACGAATCTTCAGGAGACAGCTTAGAGATGTCAGAAACTTGGAGCAGAGAGCGGTATGAAACAGGGAGACAGACATGTTGAAGTCAATCACAAGTATACATACGGAGAAGATATTTTGGGATAATCCGGCATTATGTTATTGCTGAGGTCCAAAAACCTAGTTATTTGTTCATTTCCTGCTTGCCTTGAGTTGTGCCTGACTTCAGGTTGCACGTCCTCAGAAGGGACTTATGGCTCCATAAATTTTGAAAGGAACCACTGGTTCTTAAAGCCCTGATTATCTACTCATGAGTCAGTGTGGCTCTGACCCGCTAAGAATTGACCCAGGGACCAAAGAAACAGTTGATGCCAAAGATCAAAGTCATACTCCAGATCTTGAAATCAGTATTCATGGAGTTAGTAAATATATTTAGTTTTACTTGTTTGAACATTGTTGACACTTTTCTTTCTCAATTTTTCCACTTTCATCCATTTCTTTAATGCACCTGTATGTTATCTTCAAAGCTTTAACATGTCAGACCTGTTTTTTACTTACGTGTGATTTTACCCCTTAGTATGGTATCCTTGTACCAACATTGAACAAATTTTTATTTAAATAAGAGTGGATGGATGGAATAGGTGAAGGGTATTATGAGGTACAGTCTTGCAGCTGTAAAAGAAACAAGAGGAGGATGGAATGAATAGGAAATAGAGTAATACTGTGACAACTTTGTATGGTAATCGGTGGTAACCAGACTTATTGTGGTGACCATTTTGTAATGTATACAAGTATTGAGTCACGGTGCGTACACCTGAAACGAATACAATGTTGTATGTCCATTCTTCTTCAATTAAAGAAGTTAGCATTGATTCTGAACCTTAAAAAAAAATTATCAAGTAGTGGTCTTCAAGGACGGGGTGGCAGAGCAGGACCTGTACCCCGTTCCTGTTTTCACTGTCTTCTGTAGTCATGCTTCTTGGGTTCCTGTAGGTAAGTCAGAGATCGTATATTCATCCGAAATGCAGCATAGTTGATCAGCCACGGAGTGTCCTCCATGGCATGGTAGTCAAGTGATGTCTGTATCAAAGCGGCCTAGACTTTCCCAAATTTTGCAAAGTCTAAAATTAACATAACTCCTAAGTTACTGATCCTTTCCCTCTTGTAAACAGCAGGCGTGGCCTGTGTGCATGAGCTGGTATGGCCAGTGGTTGGGATGGACTGAGGGCACCTTTATGGAGAAAGGCTGAGTGCGCTCTTGTAGCCCTGAGTCCTTGTCCTGAGAGAAGTTGTGTGCTGTCAGCCGTTTTTGCTGACCTTCCAGACTCACTGAAAGGGCCTAGACGCCAGTGGAGTTCATGTGCTTCAGGCCAGTGTGGAGAAACTAGAAAATGTACATCCTTCCACTTGTATGCTCACTGTTTTTAGAGGTGGCTGGTTTTTGTTGTGGCTCTTGTTTGGGATGCGTGTTTCATTAATGGCAGTGGTCTTCTTTTGGATAGAAGGCCTCTGTGTCAGTGTTGAGTTGCTTCTATGGTGCTCATGCCAACTGGATCTCAGTACCCAGTGTCCATGTTATAGTTCCTATTAAAACCCATACTCACTTGTGTCTCAGAACCAGCTTGGTCCATGATCCAGAAGCACTAGCACTCCATGACACGTTCAGGAATCAGGGTTTTGCAAGCAGCCTGCCCCCTTGTCTGCCGTCTCCCGTGTATGTTGCTTCTGGAAGTGACACATCCTGGCCATGTCCTGACCCTGCAGGCAAGTGTTCAGAACTGATCAGGCCCGGGTAGACAGCATTAGGAGTGGATCTGGTGACTTCTCTCTTCCCATATTCTGGTAGAGATGACAAGGAAGTTACCTTCAACTTGCGAGTACTGTATGTACTTAGAACCCCAAAATGGAAATGAAAACCAAGCAGTTCACGTAGCTTGATTCTCATAGAAGTGTGTGGAACTGGGGAGAAATGAATGTTGAAATGAGTGCTCAAGGTAGAAAGTAAACCACCATTCAGAATGTGAGTGCCTTGGAAGAGAACACATTCGTAGGAAATAAATAATTTGTATGTGGGCTACACTACATTGTGATCTTTGAATAATCATATTGCATGGCGCGTCTAGATTATTCAACTATGAAATAGCAAAAATTAAAATAATTTGTAGGCTTTGAGGTCAATATACTATTCAGCCTGTGACCCAGCCTACTTTATAAAGATTCAATTTCATTGTCAATATCCAGGTACCATTTTGAATTAATTTTACCAGAGGATATATTTCCAGGGTATCCTCACCTGTGTGCTGAACCACATCTAGAGCCAGCACTGTTGGATGGTGATAACTCCTCTTAGGTGATTATAGAATGGAATTTGTTATTTTGCTTTGTAAATTATGTTCAGTTGATCTGATGGAAGTTGAGAAAGGCTCAGTAGAGTTAATACTACAGACTGTATTTTGTAAATTGAGAACTAATAATACATTAAGGACTACAAAGTTACTTTGAATTGAGGGACAATACCAGGTTACACTTTCATCTAGAAGTTTAAGAACAGGTGAATATCCATTGGAAAAATTATTACATCAGTCTAAAGTGGTTCTCAGACACAGAATTAAATCAGTAATAGGATACTAAAGCCAATGGTAAGTGTAATATTTAAAATAATGTTATTTAAAAAGGTGAAATTTTATCCTAGCCAAATACTTTTAAACTTATGGTCTATAGATCCCATTGTCAACAAATATCTTCACAGCAAAGGACAATAACAGATTACTAAATTGGGGGGTTATCCCAGACAACTAATTTTAATCTACTAGGACAATACCATTTTGTTCTGAAAAGTTAGGATTTCATAGAATATGCAGTGTCAGGAATGGGTGAGTATGGAAAGATTAATCCAGAAGTAGCATTTTGTAGAGGAAATATCTTTATCCTAGAAATACAATATATCAGTAGCTATGAGGTGCAGGCCACCTTCCTAGGTGGTAGGAAGAGATTAAATAAAGAAAAAAAGTGCTGGAGTTGATAAACTTCCAGGTAATTTGGTTTGGAGACTGAAGACAGGAATATGTGAAAAGCTAGATCTCAGTAAGAGATCCCCCAGGGTACTCTGCAGAATAACTATCCTGACATCACAAAAGAATGGTTCATATTCTCAACATACAAGGAAACGCCCAGTTATGTTACACTGAAGGAAAACTGTCTTTGGCACCAGTGTGAGAAGAGAGAATGGACAGTTAGCATTACCAGATATCCAGCGTCTGTCTACACAGCTGCTCTGGCAGCTGTCAGCCTAACTGGAGTCAGTTTGTTTTTTCTGTAGGCTACTTTCAGACTTTGATGAAAGAAAGCTTTACAATGGCATTTCAGCACTCTGCATTACAGGACAGTCTCCTTCTTTAATTAAGCATTGTTCTATTCATATTCACATTTAAGCAACTTAGGTATTCACGTAAATGAAATAATTTTATTTAAATTGTCATCTAGAAAGTAATCTGTTTTCATGAATATTATTAACAGATGTCCTTGCCTGTCCTCTCTACTGCAAAATGATATCTGTAAGAGAAGAGAGAAAGAACAGGAAATTCAGAGACACCGGGTTTAGCTTGCTCCTAGAGATGGGGTTGCAGCTGCAAATTTTAAATGCCAGATAAGAATACCACAGAGAATGAAGTCAACACACACAAGAGAAAAGATCTAAAATGAAGTATGAGGTTGACGCGTCAAATGACAGAGAGCAATACTTCTTTCCTTTCTGTTAGGGTTGGGGGAAGCTTCCCACGTTAGTCTCTTGGGGAGCAGAATCTGGATGGAAAGCAGTGCACCAAGGAGAGTTGAGAAGAGCATCCGAGGTGTCGAGGCGCCGAGCCTGCTGCAGGCCACGGTGTTGTTCACGGCGTCTTGACCACTTTGAACCAGTGTGATTCCTAGGTTCCCAGCCTACCGCCCAGTCCTGGCTGATCACACATTTCTACTTGGCTCGAAAGATATCTTATTATGAGGTTCTGCATTCTTTCCAAATTGGGTAAAAATGAAATACAAGTTTCCAAATACTGGGCCCATCCAAAGAAAGGGCTTGCTCTAAAAGCTGGTTATTTTCACTGATTGTCTGTTTCACTGTGGCTTTAGAAAGTAACCTCGTGTGCCAGCCTGAATGCACAGCTCTGGGTTTGCTGTCTCACCTCCTGGAATAGAGGTAGATGGCCCACCCTCTCTCAGGTGGGCAGAGTATCCACGTTCTAATATTTCTGCCCCACGGACGTTTGCCAGTGACAGTGATCAAAATGAAAGATTTCTCCTCAAATCTTTGTGTGTGCATTTGTTGGTATTATTATTTTGAATGACAAGGGCCAGGCTGGTAAAACAGCCATCAAACCAGTGTGGTGCTTTCTCTTTTAAATGCAGGAGGCTTTTGGAACAAACAGTAGTATGTCCACAAATGAGATCAGGAGTTCTCTTATTTTTCTCCAACACGGTCAATTATTGCCTATAATGTAATTAATTCTCTCTAGCAGTTGTATCTGTTCGTGGGATTGACAAAGAACTTGACTTCGAGCAAATGAAAGCAATGTAAGCTCTTCTTCAGCATGGTGCCTCCCTGAAAGAATGACATTGCAGTGCGGGACTTATCATGTCCTTCAGAGTCTGTGCCAGCAGTGATTCACAGTGAACGTTAATGACACCAACTTCAAGCTGAAACTTAAGGTGACTTCTGTGGACTGGCAAATTCACTAAGTCCTTCACTGTCATTATTTTACTGTGTTTAAAATTTCACAGCTCATCCTTCCTCTGTGAGATAAAAAGGCTTTTACATAATAGTTATTAATTATTGTTTTTCTTTGAGCATCCCTCATTTGAAGACTGTTTATCTCTTGGTATCAAGCCTGCCTCATTTATTCATAAGTATAAATAAAAGATAAAGGCCTTCACTCAGTCCCTTCCTTATTTTCATGATGTTTTCACTCTATTATTTTGTCCCTCTTTTTCAGGTCTCTTGTTTGATTTGTCTGTGCGGAGGCCGTGTTTACAACCCATTTTATTTAGCTGTTTTCTTGTGCACTATGTTTTCTATGAAGAGCACTTTATGAGTGTGGCATTAGTCACCTTGGCCTAATAAATGTTTTATTGAACAGAGTTCCAGCATTCATAATCCTACTTAGAAAATAGCACTTTAGAGATTAGGCGTTAAAGGAGAGTTTCACCTCTATAATCTTTGTTTTATATTTTGTTTTGCTTTTCTACTTCTTCAGTTTGTAAATTCAGGTAAAGAATTTTTTTTCTTTGAGAGATGGTAGAATTTTTTAAATTGAATCGAAGAGATTTAACTGTGAGATACACACAAATGTGAGGGGGAGAAAGAGAGAGGGCGAGGGAGAGAGAGAGGTATCTGAAAGCCATACTGAGGGCGCATATTTTCCGAACAACAGTTATCATTGAGCCCCACCATCTTGCTGAGCGCTCTGGGTGTGGACTGGCCAGATGTATGTATTCCTGTCCCCGTCCCGCCGCTCAAATCTATGCCGTCTCCAGCAAGTCAAATGTCTCTGACTAGGTTTTCTCATTCATAAATGGGGCTGTCGCTCCCATAGTATTCTTGTGAGGAAGACTTGCTGTAACCCATGAGATGACTTAGCACAGTGGTTGAAATGGTGAACTCATCCTGTTAGTGATTGTCAATACTGAATACTACTGTTTTTCATGAATATGTTGCAAGGAACGGACGCTGGTGCCCTTACGACCACAGGACTGTCTGCTTCCCTTTTGTGCTGGATGTGAAGGGAGTATCAGGACAACTACACGTGATGGCCAAGAATCGTAACGCACTTTTGATCCATTCCAGGTTTGGAATTAGGTCGGATTTCCTGCAGGAGCTGAAGTGAAATGATTTCATCACCCACACTGGCCGGGCATCCTGGTCAGTGCGTGGGTGAGGATTGTGTCGGGAGTGGGACTCAGCAGGAGCCGGTGCACGCACAGTTAGCAGTGGCCACGGGGCCGTGTGCAGTGTGTTCTTGGACTTGGTCCCACACACGGTCTTTCTCTTCCTGTTTTGTCCCCATTCCAGGCCATTCTGATAAAAAAGGGGAAATACGTGTACATCAGCTGAGTCATTACAGATATTCTTACAAGTTCCTCCCAGACAGGAAACAAAAACAGAGGGAAAGAAGTCAAAATACAAACTCACTTTATGTCTCTCCCATTTTAAGTGTGAAATTCTCCATTCTCAGGTAATGTTTTAGCACCTATAAGAGAATCTAAACAATTGAATGTGGCCTGCAGGTACTTTGAACTGTTCATCCTCATCTGTGACCCAGATTCTGGATTTCCTTTTACAGATACTGAAATTGAGTGTCAGTGACGGTCGTCAATCATGTGGCTGGAACCAAGGTTGAAAGGGGGAATTGCAGATCTTGGCTTTGGGGAATTTTCTACTGATACTTGGATAACTTTTTCTTTCTTACTGGTACTTACCATTTTAGCTAGATAACAAAATAGTTCATACCAGGGTGCAGTCTGTAAATTCACGTTTATTCATGTTCTGTTTCCCAACTTAAGGGATACTTAATGGTGGCACATTAGGCTCCATGAGGGACATACTTATGGATAAAATGACGTAACTTAATTAATAACTCTCATTACTCCTAATGGTGGCTCTACATTTCCAGATAAGAGTTCTGTAGTTTAATTCAACCACAGAAAGGTAGAATTGCATAGTGACTAAGATAGAACTCAATATTAGTGCCAGTATCGATCAGGCTAGGGAAATACACAGGGCCTCAGTTTTATTATCTTTGAAAATAAATTTCTTATTCCCCTAATCATGTTACCGTAGGGATTGAATGATTACTTATGTGGATATCTTATTTTATGGCTGTCATCTATCAAACACCCAAAATAGAACCTGTTATTAATTGTGATATAGCTTCTCTCATCTTTCCTTAGAGATGGTAAAGGTGGTGGCCCAGTGACTTGGGGTGCATGCCTGGAGATAACTCATTTTTTGTCAACATAGTTTTCTGTCTGTGCTTCAGTTTGAATAGTTTTGATTTCCCTTCATTCAAGATCACTGATCTTGTCTTCTGGATTACGTAATAGCCCCTTCACTGACTGTGTAGCTTCGGATCCTGAGATTTTTCTTCTCTAGAATTGCCATTTTAAGATATAGTTTTTCCATTTTCTCAGTTCCTAGATTAATTATTATTTTATTCTCCTTTCTCTTATTTACTCTGCATATGAATTTTAGTTGGTTCATTCTCTCTTAAGTCCGACTGCGTTTTTTCTCAATCCTGAAAGATTGAGGGCTTTTTTATGTCGTGCCCCTTCTGCTACAAATGAGGAATTCCAGGCAGAAATTCAGGGAAATTACAAGGTTTGTATCGCCCGTGTCACTTACTAGAGCTGTGCATTGCATGTTTTACAGTGTCTGGAGCCTTTTGCATATTTTTCCCAATTTCTTAATTGTTTTTGATATAAAGATAGATTCAATACCAAATACTCTGTTTTTTTTTTTTTTTTTGCCAAGACAGAAGTCTTGCAAGTGTTCTTGTCGACTGTAAGGTTTTCATTATGAATTGAAAATTTCTGTGTATTACAGATGGTCTCCTCTCATAAGTATTGTCAGAAAGCAAACACTAACTGTGGCAGCTGCCTGTAAAAGTCTTCCTGCATAATAGGAGCCCCTAAGTTTAGTTGCTTAAACAATATACACATATTTTTAACTTTGTGAATATTTGATACCGTTATAAAATTTAAAGCTGAAGTTAAAATATAAACTTGTTAGCTGTAATTCTGATGTTTTTCCTACAAGTCTTCCAAATGAAGTTTCCATGAGGCTGTGGTCTTCCCCACCCCACCCCTCCATCCCCAGAAGCGGTTTTGAGAGAATGTATATTCTCGTGCAGTTGTAATTCTATGTGCATGCCAATGATAAGACCTGGGAAAACTACAGTATAAGGTCACAACCAGGATATGGACATCATACAGTGGAATACTTGTGTGCAGGTTTCCCTAGCTTTGCGTGTGCTTGCATGTGTGCTTAGCTCTGTACCGTTCTGTCGCATGTGTCATCTCACGTGTCCATCCTCACAGTTGAGATACTAAACATTCCCATTGCTGCAAACATTTGTTGTATTCTCATGAAAACACCGTCACATTCCTCCTCCGTCTCTCCCATCTCTGACTCCTAGCAACCAGTAACCTACTCTTCATAGATTTTGTCTTTACAAATCTTTTATAAATGGAATCAAAGAGGACATAACCTTTGAGATTAGCTTTTCTCACTTTGTATAATTTGAATTTAAAGTGGAGATTCCTTCAAGTTGTTGACATATCAGTAGTTTGTTGTTTTTTTATTGTTAAGCAGTGTTCCAAGCTATGGATGGACCACAGCTTGTGTGAGAGTTCACCTGTTGAGGGATGTCTGAGTTGTTTCCTCTTTGGGGCTATTAAAAAAAAAAAGATGCTTTGAAACTTCATGTATAGTCTTGTGTGTGAGTATAAATTTCCATTTCTCTGGGATAAATGCCCAAGAATGCAATTGCTGGGTCATATGGTAATTGCATTTTTAGTTACATGAGAAACTGCCAAACTGAGCACTGTGGCATAGTTTTTTGACATCCCCATCAGTAGTGTGTAAGTGATCCAGTGTTTCCAGTTCCTCACTGGTATTTGGTGTTACTGGACTTTTTTTTTTTTCATCATTCTGATAGGTGTGCAATGAGATCCCCTTGTGATCTTTGTTTTAATTGATGGTTAATGATCTTGAACCATTTTTCATGTTTGTAGTTACCATCTTTATAGTCTCAGTGAATTGTCTTTTTCCAGTTTTAATAGTGAAATGAGGTTTAAAGGTTTGCTTTGAGATATCTCTAGTTTACTGTGGTGTTTTGTTAAGTTTCGGTTCAATCCAAAGCTCTGTGGAAAGCCCCAGGTGTAACTTTGAATACATGAGATCCCTACAGAGACAGACACTTGGGCATCTTTTTCCTTCTGTCCTCTAGATCTCTAGCTTCTCATCATTGAGGCAAAGATAATTCCATGACTCCATATCTAGAAGAGCAGGGTGTTGGGACTCAAAGTTTAATAATGGAAGAAAACTTGTTTTCTTTGATATTTCAACTTACTGGGTAAAATGTGCTTGCCTTGATTCTTACTTCCCTTTCAGTTCTTAGGAAGGAGAATATTGGTGCCAGCCTTTCATACCAGACATTTGAGACCTATTCTCAACGTAGGTGAAGCCAGATTAGACTCCCACTCAGCTGTCCACTAGAGGAGCTTTACCTCCTTTCTTCTAAGAAGAAAATATTCCAGTAATCCAGACTTAATAAAACACCTCATGTTTAGAAACAACAAACTAAGTAAGCCAAGATAGTTATTAGCCAGTGGCTCTGTGATGGATCTAGCGGTGAGAGGAAACCATCAAGCCACCAAATGTAGTTGTATAGAAAGCTATTGACAGTTTGGTTTCCTGTACCCTAATGGAGGCCTACTGAAGCATAGTTCCTGGGGGCAGGCCCTGTGAGACTATATTGCTGTGCGGCTTCCCAGATGGTGTAGATAGGTTTGGAAAACACGACTCAGAATCCAAACAGATTACAAGTTCAGAAACAGTTTATTTGTAGGATATTAAAAATCCAGGAAAGAAGGATCAAAATTATAAGCAGAAAGCTGAAACGTATGGTAAAACTACTGTGGTATCTTCCAAGTTGCTGATTTTTTATAATGCTTTTAAAAGTGTCTGATAGAGTGTTATTATTTGGCTCCCTGAAATGAATACAACTCGTGCTTGATCTAGAAATCTTTATTTTCAAGGATCAAATTGCTCACAGAAGTAAATGAATCTTCATTTGTTACTGAAATAAATGAGTCTTCTTATGAGGTGGAAGTGATTTCTTGACTCCTCTAGTATATTAAGCGTTATTGACTGGAGGGTTACTGAAGAGGCTTGGGAATCAAATGATCACATTGCTGAAATAACTGGCTTTCCTCCCTCTAGAAACTGTCAAGAAGCAATGAAATCTGCTGACAACGGCTGTACAGTGGTCCCATACTTTCCAGAGTTTGTGAATACAGCAGAAGGTTGTATGTCTTGAACACAATGTAAAAAATCTGTTAGAATTTATATCTACATCTATATTCCACTCCATGCCATTAATACATACAGAAAATCATTCAGAATAGAAATTGTAGAAACAGAACAGCCAAGCAAGGCAACAGTGCACATACCTATGGGGAAGTGTTCTTGCAAAGTATTGTCATTTCCAGTGCAATTTCTATTATACACAAGAGCTCATAGAGTTACTGTTTTGTTTTATTTATTTATTTATTTATTTATTTATTTATTTATTTATTTTTAAATATTTTATTTATTTGAGAGAGAGCGCGTGAATACAAGCAGGGCGAGCGGCAGGCAGAGGGACAGGGGGAAGCCGGCTCCCTGGCTGAGCAGGGATCCCAATGTAGGACTTGATCCCAGACCCTGGGATCATGACCTGAGCTGAAGGCAGATGCTTGACAGTGAGCCATCCAGGTGCCTGAGTTACTGTCTTTAGAAAAAGAAAATTTTTCATATATACTAATTTCTGAAGGCTCCAAATATTTACTCTTTTACTTAAAGTTTGTACATGTACCCTTCTACTTAGATGTTATGCACATTATAAAATACTTAAAATAGAAATTTAAAAGTGAGAGAAAGTTCATATAGGTAGAAACTAATTTTTTTTTTTTCGGAACATCGAGTAATAACCCTTGAGAACATGTCTCAACCATTGGGAATAATTGGGAAGGACAAAACAAGGTAGGGCACTTTTTGAAGAAAATATTGTCACTCTAGGCGGAATGGGATGTACTGATTGTCACTGATGAGTGGCCAGTCTAGGGATGACCTAGCTACAGAATGATGCCATAATTCATACTTATGATGTAGTATTTCCATCCCTTTATTGCTATAAATAGTCATGTATTATTAATTTACTTTCTATCTAAATTTAACACATAATATGAGTGAGTTCAGCCTGTAACATATAAGCTATTTTCTCACTATCTGTTTTTGCCATATCTTCTGAGTTTCCAGTGGAATTCACAAGATACTGGATTACTTACTATTTATGCTTAACCTTTCATATGAATTTCATCAGTCCCATTTATTACTGTTGTTTATAATAGCAAAACTCAACATTGCCAAACAATACTGCAAATGTACATTATATCCACCCCTGAAATACTCTATTAAGTAACTTTAATGTGTCATTATCAATAAATATAAAACTATCAATTACTAATATAAAACAGCATCTTCATAGGATTCACATCAGTATAAGTCCAAACACTGAAGCACCTCCAAAGTCCCAAGAGTGAGGGATATGATTATCTTTTGAAACTGTACTACTGGGTATCTACTTAATAGTGATATTTGTGGGTCATAGCATATATCTTTGTTTAGCTTTGAACACTGCAGGACACTATATAGAATTCTGCAATGTGGTTGTATCATTCTGCAGTCATACCAGCAAGTTTTGAGACTACCAATTGCTTTACATCTTGAAAACATTTAGTGTTGTCAATCTTTTTTTATTTATGCTACTCCAGCAGGGTTAAAATGGTATCTCATTGTGGTTTTAATTAGAATTTCCTGATGATTGGGGTGCCTGGGTGGCTCAGTCCATTAAGCATCTACCTTCGGTTCAAGTCATGATCCCAGGGTCCTGGGATCCAATCTCACATCAGGCTCCCGGCTCACCAGGGAGTCTGCTTTTCTTCTCTCTCTACCCCTCCTCCCCTGCTTGTGTGCTCTCTCTCTCTCAAATAAATAAATAAAATATTTTTTAAAAAAGAATTTCCTAGTTAATCATGTTGAATATCCTTTCTTATGTTTATCAACCAGTCATTATCTTATTTTGTAGTAGTCTATTCAGTTCCGTGCCGAATTTTTGAAATTATTGGTTTGTCTTTTTCCTTAACGTTCTCATTAGTGTCTTCTCGTGGGCTTGTTGTCCATCTGTGGATCTTGTTTGTTGAAGTGCCTGTCCAAATCTTCTATACCTTTTTTGTTGAGTTTTTTGTAAGCTTATTCTTTTTTTACAGCTTTACTGAGGTATAATTGGCACATGAAATTGCAAGGTATTAAAACTGTACAGTGTGATGATTTGATATATGTAAGCCTTGTGAAAGGGGTTGTGAACTTATTCTTGAGTTGAAAGAGTTCTTTATGTATTCGGGATACAAGCCCTTTGTCAGAGACGTGCTGAAAATATTTTTTCCCAGGTTATGGTTCGTATGTTTATTTTATGCAGTTATTGGGCATGTCATGTTCTACAAATGTTTATTAGGTCACAGGGTCATGCCTTCCATGCCTTTATTGATTTTGTTCTGCTTGCTCTATTAGTTACTAAGAGTATATAAATATGCAAATTGGACTGTGGATTTGTTTAATTTTCCCTTTAAGTTTTGTCAGTTCTTTTTTCCACAATTTTTAAAGATGCTTGTGAGTATACACATTTTAAATTTATTTTTTATTGGGGGGTGGAGTGGGGTGGGGTAGATTTCTTTGATACCCATTATGAAATGTCCCTTTTGTATCTTCCACAGTATTCTTTAACTTGAAGGGTATTTTTTTTTATATTAATGTAACCACCCCCATTTTCTTATGCTTAGTGTTTCTCTGGTATATTTTTTTCACCCATTTGCTTTGATCCTGTGTTTTTAATTAAAGCATATTTCTTGTAAATAGTATATAGACCTTGCTTTTTATGGATATTTGCTTTTTAAAAAAATAAATCCAGCATGCTGTTTTGTGTCTTTTCATTAGACTGTGGAGTCCATTTATAGTCAATGTAATTAATGATATAATTAATTTAAATCTCTTCTGGGATTTTTCTTTTAATTTATACCATGTGCTTTTTGTTCTTCTATTCCTTATTTCTGCTTATTTTGTGATGAATTGCGTAATACGTATGATTACATTTCTTTCTCCCCCACGATATATACACACATGCACACACACCTGTGTATATGTACACACACACCTCACCTGTGTGTATGTACACACACCACCACACCTGTGGTTATGTACACAAACACCACACCACCTGTGTGTATACACACACACACACACACACACACACACACACACACACACGTTTGTAACCATACTTCAGCATATTCCTGTTTAGTCACTGCTGGAGAAATGACGGTGTACATCTTGAAGCTGTCCCGTTCTGTCATTGAGTGTACTATTACATGAGCCATGTACGAGCATGTACCTATGTGTTTACTCCCTTCCCACTCATCCTCTGTTTTCTTGTTGTCTTATGTTTTGTTGGCATACCTACCACAAGACATTGGTATATTTTGCATGGAGCATGAGTATTCTTGTTTATATTTACCCAGATTGATACCTTTACTAATGTTCTCCATTCTTCCTGCATATCTGGAACTCCCAACAGGCATCATCCTCTTCAACCCAAAGAACCTCTGTTAGTATCTCCTGAAGTGTGAGTGTGTGTGAGAATATCTTTACTTTGCCTTCCCATTGTTAAAGACAATTTCACTGGATATAGGATTCTTGGTTGACAAGGTTTTTTTCTTCATTTTTACATGATATTTTTCATTTCCAGTGTTTCCATTTGTTTTATAGTTTTCCTGTCTTTGCTGAAATTTAATATTTTTGGATAAGTTGTCTACCTTTTTCACTATATCTTCTTTATCAAAACTACTTTATACTTTTTCTTACACTTTCAATATCTGGATAGTTCCTTGGCCTGATTCTATAGATTTCCACCCTCCTGATGAATTGCTACTTTCTTTTTTTGCCCTGTCTCTTCATCTTCACTTGCAGTCCACACCTTCTGCATAAAAGCCACACCCTTCCCTCTTCCAGGTGGCTAGGAGCAAGGTGTGAGCCAGGTAAATAGAAGGCAGATGAGCAGGTTCTGAGCTTTGTTGCCGCTTTAGTTTGGTTTGGTTCTCTACTACCTTCAGATGTTTGCAGATAGGACCAGTCCTTTCCCCTGGATAGGATCAAAAAATTCAGCATTGGTGAAACACTGGAGGTCTGTCTGTTCTCACTGCTGAGATGCCCACTTCCAGAACTATGGGGGATGACTTTCTGTTTTCTAGCCCAAATAACAGACGTTTTTGGTCACTGGGAAGTTACTTTTGCCCTTCTGTCCCTTGTCTCTTTGTTTTTAACCTAAGGGGATCTCTTTTGTTCCTCCCTTGGTATTTAAAGGCCTTGGTCCTCTGCTGTTTTAGGGTGTAGATCTTAAAGGATTCTCTAGCCCTGTTGTCCAAAGTTGGCAGTGCCTGTCTGGAATTACTCTGAGCTTTTCTGCCGTGGTCCTGCCTGTTGGGGGGACATGCCCCTGGTCAAAGAGCTGTTACTTTCTGCTGGGCCCCAGCAACACCCGGTGTTGGCCACACTGCCCTCCTATGCTGCACTGGGGGAGGATCCATCTGGAAGAAGTGGCCATGGGCTCAGACTCAGGTTCCTCAGTCTATAGTGGTAGGCCACATGTGGCAGTTCCAATTCCACAGCAGTTTGGGTGATTTTGCCTCTCCTTGTCTCATGGCAGACTTATCTTCCTCATGGGTCTACTGGGAATGAGAACAGGAGCCTCTTGGCTCGTATGAAAGGCTTGCTCCTTTCTGGAGTTTAGTTTACTTAGATTCCCTTGTGTCTGTAGATCTCTGATTAGGTTTTAAAATTATGACTTTGTAGCTTATCCAGCTTTTAAAAATTATTATCAAGGTGAGTACAATGATCTCTTCTGGTTTCCTACGTCTGAAGTTCAGCTTGTTCTACCAAGTTCAGCATCAGGGCCAGTGGGGTGAATGAATGCATGCGTGCGTGAATGAATGATCCAGTATCACTCTCCACTTAATGCTGTCCCTTACACCTTACATTTATATAATAATTTTCAGTTTTAAAAGCACTTTTATACATTTTAATATATGTAAGTAAGTGATGATAGAGCCTACGTGTATTGAATCTCAGCTGTGTTAGATGATGTTCAAAGCACTTTACACACATTCTTTCATTGGACCCTCAGAATCCATGACTCTTCTTCCTTCTCATTACAGAGCAGGAAGACGAAGAACATGGATGTTAAATAGAAGTAGCAGAACTAGCATTTGAGCGAAGGATTTTCTGATTAAAAATACCAGGTCCTTAAGTACTAAAATACTGTGCTGCTCTTCTTATTTGTACATCCTTCCGCTCAGGGGAACATTGTATGTGTGTGTGTGTGTGTCTTTTCACTGGAAAGTAGCATTCCAGGTCAGTAATTCATAATTCATTTCCTAGCAATAGACCTTTCACTTCTACACACCAGGAAGGACCTCAGAAACAATTACATTAACATCACTGAGAGCAAAGACTGACAACCAGCATATTCTAAAAATTGGAGGGGTCAAACAGAAATAATAATCTGGGACTTTTTAAACTGTAATTACATTTTAATGTTATAACTCCTCTTTTCCCCACAAAACGTAGCAAAAGAAACTGGGATCATGAAGAGTGAACTTCTGTAGATTTCGGCTTTAATATTTAAAATGTCATAACGTAGAATAGATCGAAACGATTTATTGGGATTATCTTTTTCCATTCTCTGTATCATTCCAGTGAGTCAGAAAAGTGGGGTGTGTAGCAGCAGATTTAACACACTTTTAGCAGAAATACTTGGTTATGGTGGATGGACTTCATTGCCTCTGGAGCGAATAAAGCCTTTTTGGGGGGGAGTGCGATTTAGGGGGTGAGGAAACCCTGTAAGGGAAATACATAATGTGTTTGCTCATTTATAATGGGAACGTGCACGATTTTTGTCTCACACTGCCCACACCCTAACCTGTCATGATGTTTTATTTTTATTATAGTGTTTCTCTCGACCACATTTGTCACTTGTTATTGTGTAAATCTCTCTCCCACCCTGAAAATGTGCATCTAAAGAAGTGAGCTGGTCTCCCCTGCCCAGCCTTGTTTGCCCAGCACAGCGTCTCACATGTCCTGGGTGCTCGCTGATGATGGCTGAAGGGATGGATTCTGAGCACAGACGCCATGTGGCAGCACTTTGCACACAACTAATGTGAAGTAAATAGTAGCCGCTTTTCTTTTTCTTATAATACCAAATGATTAACTGTGGCATGTAAAGTATCACTATCATGTTATAGAATGGAGGGCTTTCTTAGAGGGAAAATTTTAACACAACATGCCAAAAGAACTCCATGGTCAAAGGGACGGGCCATTGATCTGGTTTCACTTAGGTGGTTTCAAGTAATTAATTTGTGAGCA